>NW_024378713.1:0-20860 GCF_016835505.1 Polypterus senegalus
TCCCACTTGGTGTCCATGGTGCGCTGTTGACTTTTCAGTGGATGGATCATATTCTGCGACCCATTCCATGTATGCTGGGGCCTATCTTGATGAGGTGGTCATTTTCAGTAATAATTAGAGGTCGCATCTCAATGGTCAACAAGTGATGCTTGACAGTTTGAGGCTGGCAGGATTGATAGCTAACCCCAAGAAGTGCAAATTGGGGATGTCCGAAACACATTATTTGGAGAACTCTATTGGTAATGGTTTGATTAAACCTCAGTTGGACAAGGTGGGTGGGGTGTTTGCATATCCACATCCAAAAATACAGAAGCAGGTCCATGCTTTCCTAGGACCCACTGGTTATTACAGACAATTTATTCCAAATTTCGTACATGGGGCCGACCCTCTGACTGCCCTGACAAAGGCAGAAAAAAACACACCATTGTCTGGGCCGATGATTGGGAGAGGTCCTTCTCTGACTTAAAGGCTGCTTTGTCTTCTGTGGAATCTGGACTTTTGCAAGGAATTTCTTCTACAGACAGATGTGAGTGCTTTCGGTTTCAGGGCCGTGCTCTCCCAGTGTTTTGATGGGGAAGAACATCCCATCACATTTTTGAGAAAGAAATTACTCCCCAGGGATCATAATTACTCAGCTATCAAGATGGAATGTTTGGCAATTAAGTAAGCAGTGGAGGCCCTCTTGTGGGGCAGATGGTTTACCCTAGTAACAGATCATACACTGCTCTACTGGCAGAAAGATATGAACTCCTGACTCATTAGGAGGATTATTAGTTTACAGACATTTTCCTTTGATGTTTGCACACGTCAGTGCTTATGTCCTCTCGTGTCTAGCCAAGCCAGGCTTGGTCACTTTGTTCACCCCACTGTAAACAAAGCTGAGGGGGGATGTGAGGTTTTTGAGATCCTGAAACTCCCCCAGCTGCGCGGCGCACCAAAATTCTGTCAACACCAGCAGAAATTGCTTGTCCGTCACTGAGGCAACCACAGGTTTGCACCCTCACTGCTTAACGTGCCTGTTACTTGATGGTTGATGTGGGGAACAATCTAACCTGGACACTGACTTGGCCCTGTCACTGCTTGTTTTCTGTGTTTGTATGTATTAAAGTGGTAGCCACTGTTTGAATAAAGACCCTAATAAAGACTGCTCCTGTTTTGATTGGAATAAAGTTGGTTTTCTTGAAGCATTTGGACTGAGTGTCTTCTCTCGGGTGCAAGACAGTGCCTAATGTGTCACTATATATATATATATATATATATATATATATATATATATATATATATATATATATATATATATATATATATATATATATATATTACTATTTATTATTATTTTTTTTCTATAATTTTTACTTATTTCAGTAATAATATAAAATAATATTAATAATAATAATATAAAATATGCACAGTACACATGATATTAAATATACAATTTAGGACTTGCCAAAATAGACATATAAAGAGATAAATGATCCTTCTAAAAAAGCTTGCAATGGCAATGCACTGAGTCAGCAAAAGAAAGAAAGAAAGAAAATATATGTGCTCATGCAAAATGTGGATCTACCCAAAGTCAAAATATGTTTGAAAAATAAGATAAAGAACACCTCTGCTAAAAAAAAAGTACAAACCTACACCTTGAAAGAATCAACAAACAAGAAAGAGCATCCTTGGATTTAGGAAACCACCTGCAAAGATCATGTGTTGGTCATCAAACATTGAGATCAAACATCACTAACCTGTGACAATAAAATAAAACAGTATATTAAGCTTAACTGGAGTCAGACAGTAGTATTGAAAATAAGAGTTCATAATTCAGGGTCTGAATTGTTTTTAAAAAGTGCCCTGTATCCCAGTTTTTTCCGCCCTAGGAAACTGCAAAGCTCTCCTAAATGATAGACCAAGGACTGATATGTTTGAGCCATTTTCTTTCAATGAGTTTATGAAGGAAGCAGTTATTTGTATTAATGTAAGTATTACAATGCAGGTAACAAGCATATTAAGGGCATCATCTAGAAAATTCAGAAAGTATAAAATAAACTGTGTGTACCCTGCAGCATCATTTTCTTCCTCTTCATGCCTAAAAATTGAAATGAAAAAATCTTCATTGTCAGAAGCACAGAAGAAAAAGCAGACTTTAGAGGAACGGAAAATTAAACTTAATTCTAAAATGGAACAACTTGACATGCACACTGCACTTGCTGCTACTGTTGCACAACTTAAGGTTTTGGCGTGACTATTTATAGAGCTTGATGGCTGAAGGCAGAATGGGTAGAGCACCAACATTAAGTTAATCTGTTAGAGCAAATTCATTCTTTCAAAAAAAAAGTATCAAATGGAAAAAAAAACATTTTTTCGCCAGATTCAGTTACATGTGAATATGCACAGGCTCAAGGAGAGACACAAGCCATACAAAGCCATTTCAATGCCATAAAGGATTCCCATAGTGCTTAATTTTCTTTTGTAAAAATCGACAAAGTTACTACCATGCTTCCCAGAGATGATCTTTCTTCTGGGCCTAAATCCATAAGAATGGTATTCTAACAACAATACAAACTTATTTCTTGTTTAGCCAGAAATCACACAATAGATGCCTCAGTGACTTTTTACTGGACACCCCCACAGCCTTGACTCCCTAAGAAGACAAGAAAAAAATTCCAAAAAAACATCCTTGTAGCAAAAGAAAAATGAAAGAAATCTTGGAAAAGGAAATTAAGAAAGACCCCCTTCCTGGTAGGTTGAGTGTGCAAAAAAAAAAAAAAAAAGGGTAAATACAACTTGCAAAACAAAACAGAAGTAATCCTCTTCACATAGCTAGATGGCTAATCTATCATTGCTATCTCAGAAATACAAAACAACAGTACAAGCCACAAGGCAAAATGCAAGAATAGATTAAATTACACGACTCACTAAATAAGGAGGCTACTAATGTTATAAGTCACTAAACTTTAGAGTCTAAAAGAAGACCAGTTGTGGTACTGTGGCATAGAAGGAAATCATTAACTGCAATTAAAAAAGATATGTGGGAGTAGCAGAGAAGAAAACCTGGTTGAAAAAAAAACATAAATACCTGTACTTGCAAAGTGTTAGCAAAGCATGACCTGGGGCCTCATGTATAGCGCCGTGCATAGAACTCGCACTATAACATGGCGAAGCACAAAAGTTTAAATGTGCTTACGCACAGAAAAATTCAGATGCAGGAATCTGTGCGCATCAACTTCCACATTCTTCCGCTACATAAATCCCGATCTGCGTGAAAACTAACGCTCATGCAACGCCCCAACTCCTCCCGAATTACGCCTCTTTGAATATGCAAATCAATATAAATCACCCTTAAGTGCAGCCTTCTGTGAAAAGACAATAGGAAAAGCACGGGGGAAAATATAAGAATTTCAGCGAATACCAAGTGGAGGCAAAGGAAAAACATACTATTTGTTCAAATAAACCGTGGTATAATCAACAAAAGGAAGTTGATCGAGTGACTTAGTGTGTTGGAGAAACTTGAAAGCTCACATTCACAAAATCGCACAGTGCCGGAAATAAAAAGAAGTCACATATCAAATGCGGTGAAAACCGAGTTGTAGCCCACTGTCTGAGTGTCATATGAAAGCTTATTAGGGTACAGAGAAAAAGGCACACAGTGGGGAAAAGCACGAAATGTCAACTTCAATCTCGACATTTCCACTTTAATCACGTAGTTTATTTTGTCATTAAAGTAGAACATCATAAACTTCATCTTAAAATCGTTTAATTAACCAGTTTCTCAAATCACATCGTAATTAAAGTAGCACTTTAAATGCTTTGTTTTGTATTTGATCTTCTATGTGCCTATGTGTGGGAATCACTACTTGCTTCTTAATCCGGCTCTCTTCCTCCAACTGGACACAGAGTCCATTACATTCATGATATTACAGCTCTCTGAATATAACTAAAATACTGAGATGTATACGTGATATCATTTTCATGATGATAGGAGTTAAAGCACGTTATTAAACATGTGTTTCACTTGATGAAATAATTTATTGCAGCAGTACTCAGGGGCGCTCTAGGCTTGTGGTGGCACTGGGCAGAGGAAGAATCGGTGGCTCCTTCGCCCGCCCGTCAGTAAGGTAGCTTATGCACGGTGGATGGCCACGTCCGTTGCAGACACTGCATAGCCGCCTCGTGCTCATGACACAAGCATTTAACTTTTGCGAAATTTGTTTCTGCGTTTTTAGCTGTGTTGTTATTTTCTCTTTCTGTTTTATATTCAATATATATTGGCGTAGCCGTCACTGCAGTCAGTGCTTTTCTTTCCCAAAGTAACCGATCGCCATACAATCAGCTCTGTAATAGAAGTTAAGCCATCTGTAAGCTTAGCGCCGATTCTTCAAAACGTTTAAGAACATTGAAATATCTTCGTAGTACATGTTTAATTATTCTATCCTTAACGATACTCCCAGTGAAGAATATAGATTATTTAAATGAAGTTAAAGTTTTATCTGTATAATTTAATAAACATTTTGCTGCATTTCACCTTAAAAATGATATCGTCATCATATGTAAATACGCGCATTATAAAGTGGCTCAGGTTGTGCGATATTATAATTAGTGCAAGTTAACAGTGGGGTGATTGTATTTATAAGTACAAACAGTTCTACAAGGTGCAATTGATTGAGTGCATTTAAAGTTCTTGGGAAGAAACTGTTTCTGAACCGCGAGGTCCGTACAGGAAAGGCTTTAAAACGTTTTGCAGTGGCTGAGACAGCGTGTCCATGAAGCTGTATACCGATAATTCTCTTTCCGATCAGCTGCTGCTGTGATTCACACTCAGATACAGTGATATAAATACTCCGAGTGGTGCAGTGAGAGAAATATGGAAAAAGATGATCCGCTGTGGCAACTCCTAATGGGAGGAGCTGAAAGAAAAAGAAGAAGGAGAAGTGAGAGTAACAACACTAAAGCAGTTATGGTATTTGGAATACTATGGGTGTTCCCTGGACCAGTATATTGTTACAAGTTAATTACAATCAGATGCGTTACAATAATAAACAATATGCGGTTAGTTTCAGTGTATTTATAAAGCCGCGCCAGGAAAATAAGGTGTAACCACACAGGAACAGTAGCACTGCTTTGACGCTGGGTGCCGCCAGTCTGCAAAACCGAGCGGAGAACTTGCGTACGACAAGGCATGAGGTACCGTGGAAAAGTGCGTGGCTTTACGCCAAGTGTATGTTTTATACATCCCAATTTGAATGTGGAAAAGTTCTTACGCAACATTTCTGTGCGTACGCACCGTTTATACACGAGGCCCCTGGAGCCTAATGCAGATTTGCATTTGAAAAGGTATCTCAAGTATACTACATAATAGCAGAATACCCGCGCTTCGCAGCAGAGAAGTAGTGTGTTAAAGAAGGTACGAAAAGAAAAGGAAAAATTTTAAAATAACGTAACATGGTTGTTAATGTAATTGTTTTGTCATTGATATGAGTGTTGTTCTCATATCTATCTATCTATCTATATCTATCTATCTATATATATATATATATATGTTGTTCTCATATCTATCTATATATATATCTCTATCTATCTATATATATATATATATATATATATATACCCGAGCTTGGCAGCGGAGAAGTAGTGTATTAAAGAAGGAAAGAGAAAGAAAAGGAAACATTTTGAAAATAATGTAACATGATTGTCAATGTAATTGTTTTGTCACTGTTATGAGTGTCGCTGTGATATATATATAGCAAAATACCGCGCTTCGCAGCGATGTCATGTGTTAAAGAAGTTATGAAAAAAGGAAACATTTTAAAAATAATGTAACATGATTGTCAAAGTAATTGTTTTGTGTATTTGGTGGCAGCCACAAAATTGTTTTCGTAGCTGCATCAGAAAATGTACCACGATGTCTGACACGCCTCCTTTTACTGTTTTCTCACAGCTTGGATTGCTGCTGTCATATATATACACACACACACACATATATATATATATATATATATATATATATACACATACATATCTTCATATCTACATATCTATATACATATCTACATATACACACACACATATATATATATATACATACCTATCTACATCATATATACACACACATACATACATACACACACACAAATTATATATATGTGTGTATGTATGTGTGTGTGTGTGTGTGTGTGTGTGTGTGTATATACACATACATATACTTGTGTGTATGTTTGTATGTGTCTATATGTGTGTGTGTATAGGTTTGGTCACTGAGTGCAAGGGAAAAATAATAAATTATAGTCTATAAGTTATTAAACAGTAAAACATTAATGTTTTAAGAAGTACAGGTACATTGAAATTACATTTTCTATGTGACGCTCAAATTTGTGCCTCTGGTAATGTGCCTTACCGGCATTTAAAGAAAATTAGTTTTGTGTCCTCTGCAGTGTTAAGAGAGAAAGGCTTTGGTTTGGGATAAAAGGTAAAAAGGTGTAAAGAAAGGAAAGTTGCCTTTTCTTTTATATAGTATAGAGAGATGTGTTCGCTGGCGTTATGATCGCCTTTTGGGGACAGTCGCGGTGGGGTCTTGTGTAGACTGGTGAGACGTCCCCGACATTAATCGGATGTGATGGCACTGTCAGTCCTCCACTCCTGTGCGCGTGTCTTCATAATCCGAGCTGAGGACCTCATAATCGTATGAGTGCGTAAAAGAAAGTGTGAATCGCCTTAATATTATTTTGCGTGGTGTAGAAAAGGGGTCCCGTGTTTGCACTTGTTTGGGCTATAGCGCGGGGAGGATGAAAAAAATTAAAAGTGCTCACTTTGACTTAAGGCAGAAGCGCAATCAGCGTCTCAAAGGCCAGCACAGCTATGCACGCGCGCTGGCTGCTCGACTTTTGCTGGGCAGGAGACCCCAGTTTTTGCAGACACGTTCATGATATCAAAAGTCTCAGCGGTCGTTGGAGGTCATTCATATATATATATAGCAAAATACCCGCCTACCGCAGCGGAGAAGTAGTGTTAAAGAAGTAATGAAAAGAAAAGGAAACATTTTAATAATAACGTAACATGATTGACATTGTCATGAGTGTTGCTGTCATATATATACCTGCCTAAATAAGTCACCCTCCCGCTCTTACTTTTTACCGCTCATTTAATCATGGCTAGTGGCGAAAAATTATAAAATGGAAGGAGGATGGCTTTACCAAAACAATTATTGATGGCGAATCGATTATTCATAAAGCTTGAATTGGTGATCTGTTTTTCTGTGTTAACCTCATATTTTTTCATACTTCTTCACAAACTAAGGTGGTGCGAGGGTAAAATGAATCGGGATGCGCTGATCAATGTAATGGGTGTACCAGGAAATCATGCATTGACAAAAGCTCCCCTTTACTTGTAATGCAAAGTGTGATTAAATGCATTATTTTTTAACGCGTTATGGAGCACATGCATCGAAGCTTCTCAGCTGTGCTTGTGCTAAGAAAAGGAAAGATTTTAAAATAACGTAACACGATTGTCAATGTGACCTTTTGTAAGTAGTGCCTGGAGGATTCAGTGTGGAGAAACTCTAGAGACAGAGTGTGTATTAACTTGTGGATTTTTCTGTGAGTATTTGGTGGCAGTCTGGACGAAGTTGCTTCGAAGACGGCGTTAGCTGGAGCTCAGCTCAGAGCGAATAGATGAATGGGAGGGAGATGATGACGTGACCTCACCCGCCTTAACTGTCAATCCCCACAAACACAGTCTCGGAATTTGCATAAGCACACCCCTTCACCTACAATTTTAACTTAGTTACAAAGTGATCAAAACTCTCGTTTATATCCTGCGTCCTCTCATTAAACTTGTATCCCGCATTACCTGTAGGCATGTGAAACGCCAGCGGTAGCCTGTCTATGAACTTAATTTAAAGTTTAGGTTTACACCTTGCTTTCTTTCCAAAGGTAGCAGCACTCATGAATATGGTAGTATATGTCACTTTCGCCGCTTCTTATTGTTTCGCTGCCTTCTCAATTATATAATGCATGTTTTCTTAAGTGCTTTTGGAGGTCTTCCTGGTTTTCTACGCACTGCGTTGACAGTCAGTGCACGTGATTACGTGAGCGTGATGATGTCACACTAAACTCCGCCCCCACGTCTTTCCAGCTCAACTCTATTACAGTTAATGGAGAAAATACCTTCCAGTTATGACCATTAGGCGTAGAATTTCGAAATGAAACCTGCCCCACTTTTGTAAGTAAGCTGTAAGGAATGAGCCTGCCAAATTTCAGCCTTCTACCTACACGGGAAGTTGGAGAATTAGTGATGAGTCAGTGAGTGAGTGAGTGAGTGAGTGAGTGAGGGCTTTGCCTTTCATTAGTATAGACTAGCAGAATACCAGCAGCTTACTTGGCGGAGAAGTAGTGTTTTAAAGAAGATGCAGAAAAGAAAAATTTTAAAAATAACGTAACATGATTGTTAATGTAATTGTTTTGTCATTGATATGAGTGTTGTTCTCATATCTATCTATCTATCTATCTATCTATCTATCTATCTATCTATCTATCTATCTATCTATCTATCTATGTTGTTCTCATATCTATCTATATATATCTCTATCTATCTATCTATCTATCTATCTATCTATATATATATATAGCAAAATACCCCAGCTTGGCAGCGGAGTAGTGTGTTAAAGAAGGAAAGAGAAAGAAAAGGAAACATTTTCAAAATAGCGTAACATGATTGTCAATGTAATTGTTTTGTCACTGTTATGAGTGGCTGTGATATATATATATATATATGTATATAGCAAAATACCCGCGCTTTGCAGCGATGTCATGTGTTAAAGAAGTTATGAAAAGAAGAAACATTTTAAAAATGATGTAACATGATTGTCAAAGTAATTGTTTTGTGTATTTGGTGGCAGCGTCACAAAGCTGTTTTGGTAGCTGCATCAGAAAATGTACCCCGACGTCTGACATGCCTCCTTTTACTGTTTTCTCACAGCTTGGATTTGCTGCTGTCATATATATATACACACACACATACACACATACATACATATATATATAATATACATATATATATACACATACATATCTTCATATCTACATATATATATATCTACACACACAAAATATATATATGTGTGTGTGTGTGTGTATGTGTGTATGTATGTATATGTGTGTGTGTATATATATATATAATCTAGATAGGGGTGTGTGTGTGTATATATATATACACATACTTGTGTGTATGTTTGTATGTGTCTATATGTGTGTATAGCTTCACTGAGTGCAATGGAAAAATAATGAAATATAGTCTATAAGTTATTAAACAGTAAAACATTAACGTTTTAAAAGTACAGGTACATTGAGCACTACTGGGTGGTTATGGGTAAAGTACATTTTAAAGACTGTGTAACAAAACAGGTAAGTAACTAACAGCAGCTAAAATGTATATGGATCATCTCGGTAGTAGATCCCTTTTGAAAGGCGCTACACGACTCTGTGGTATAGGAAATTACATTTTCTATGTGAACGTTTAAATTTGTGCCTCTGGTAATGTGCCTTACGGGCAATTAAAGAAAATTATTTTTTGTGTCCTCTGCGTGTTAGAGAAAGGCTTTGGTTTGGGATAAAAGGGAAAAAAGGTGTAAAGAAAGGAAAGTTTTGGTCTCGTCGATCTGCGAGATGGACGTCTGAAGTGGAGCTCCGCTAGCAGTGGTGCTATTTTCATATTATTTGCTTATTATTCTGAGATATCCTGTATTTATTCAACCCGAGGGACCGCTACAGTATATGTAAACACATATAAACATGGCCAACAAGAGGGGTCCGAAAGAATCGAAGACTAAAGCTACATCCAAGCTGCGATCAGCAAGCCCTAGTTCGAGATCGCCTCTCAGAGACAGACCTGGATCAGATGGGCAAAGTACAGACTTCGACCACGGTCCGCTACATCGCTCGCCTGCTGAGAGCTGTAAAGGGGCAAGGTGCGATCGTGAGTGCAGATGTGGATAGCTCCCGATTGGAGAGGATTACCTGAAACTGAAAAGGCCGGGAGGTCCAGCGCTTCAGTTACGCAATCCGCGGACTGGAGCAGCGGGACACCGCTTCAGCAGAGTCTGCTGCTTCATCTACGGTACAAGAAGGCACATTTTGAGCTATCTGAACTGAAAGTGTTGCTCGCTGAGCTCAGGCAAGATATAAAGAAAAGCTAGAAGGCTAATGAGAAAGCAACGCAAAAGGCACATGAGTGACTGAAACAGGAATGGAAACAGGAGATGAAACAGGCAATGAATGTCTGCGACAGGAAATCCAACAGGAAAATGAAAGGCTGCGCAAGAGGTACAGCTTGAACTTCCGACAGGTGCTGAAAATTGAAGAGCGCATTGAGAAAAACTCGGCTAAACTGAGCACGCTTGCTGATCGACTGGAGCATCTTAGTGAGACATTCACGAATCGGATCAAATAGCCGAACATCTAGCTGCCAGTGCCGAGGAAAGAGCAGTAAATGTCAGTTGGAATGTAAAAACTCGAGAAAAAACTTGAGACAGACTGGCTGCTTTAGAAGATGGGAATAGAAGGTATAATGTCAGAATTGAAGGCTTGCCGGAGAATCGAGAAAGTTTAAACCCGTGAAATTCAAGAACTGAACCTTTTCAAACACCGCAGACCCCGACCAAGATCTTTTATAGTCCGTTTTGAACGATTATCATTTAGTTAGAGGTGATGAACTCCTCAGGAAAAAAAGAAGATATTATATATGAAGATTGCCACATTCGCGCTTCCTGACTTCTCTCCAGCAACAGCATCAAAGCGCCGCTTCTATAATATTAAACAGCGCTACGGCAAGCCAATGTCAAATACGGCCTCCTGTATCCGGCAAACGGAAAGTGGAATGGCAGGGTCATTTCTATGTTTTGCTACAGGGAGGAAGAAATGAGTTAAGAAAGCTGATCCGGACTATTCTGATACATAATTGTGAGTCATGGCAGTAAATGATAAAGCTAGGATTAATAATCTACTGTCTGATCTATTTGTTTTAAAATCTGGGTTTTATCAGCTATATTCTCATATTCTTATATTTATTATTACTTACTTATATACTTATCATTACTTAGTATTACTAGGAGCTAAATGTTTATGTTTTATTGTGCTTTAATTACGTTTTCCTCCTCTTTTTTCTTTTTTCTTTTCTAATTATTTCATGTGTACCCTAAATGAGACTGTTCAATATCATACCCTTGGTTTGCTGTTGTCTATTACTGCATTAAGACTTGTTATGCTTGTTTTGGACACATCTTTAACACCATCACCTGGGTTTATTATCTGGGGATATCATCTTAATGCACTAAAATTGATGAAGATTATATGTATTGTGGAAACCGTACCCCCAACACAGTCAGACCGACACCAGGATGTATGAAACACGCTCCTTTATTTACTGCACCACAATGCCTTCTCTCATTAACTCTTTCCTCTTCTTCTTCTCTTCTTCTTTCGCTCTTGCTCTTCTCTTCTCTTCTCTTTCTCTTGGACTCTCCTCCTCACAAGCTTCGTCTCCTTCCTCCCAACTCTGGCTCGCCTCGAAGGTGGCGTGTCCTTTATCAGGACCCGGATGAGTCCCAGGTGCTCCCTTGACGTCACTTCCTGGTGTGGCGGAAGTGTCAGGAAAGCCCCTGGAAGCACTCGGTCGCCTTGAACTGTTTCCGGAGCACTTCCTGGTGTGGCAGAAATGCTGCCATCCAGGACTCCCCAACTGACGGGCCCTGGCGGTGGCCACGCCCTCTCACGAGCATCCCAGCTCTGTCTCGCGGCCTCCAAATAGACCGGCGGCTGCCTCGTGGCGAGGAGAAGTATTGTCCCCATTGGGGACTGTCCAGGCGTCCCGGCCGGGCAGTGTCCCGCATACATCTCTGACAGTATGTATGTATGTATGTATATATATATATATGTATATATGTATATTTATATATATATATATTAAGTGCAAATTCTTTTCTTTCTTTTCCTCTTTTAAAGACTATATTGGTAACAGATATCTCTATCTTTTAACCTTAAAGCGCCACTGCATGGGGCTTGATGTGCTTTGGACGTGCTCTGTCTCTGGGTATGTCAGAGGACTGGGACTGCATGAAGTGGGTTTAGCCTCACCTGGGGAGGCAAAAAGGGAGTGTGGGGGGTTAAGGGGGAAGAGAAAGAGAGCAGGCTTGATCTATACCTAATCTATCGTCTTAATCTTTATAATTATAACTATCAACGTAATAATAAGAGGCATGGCAACAACTCTTGGGGGAATAGGAAATTAAGACCTAAACTATTTCACTTCCAGTTAAGACTATAATATGACACCAAAACTCAGAATCAGTGTCTCCATGATGGGACAGTTAACCTGTAAGCTGGAATGTTAAAGGCCTGAATCACGAATTAAAGAGAAAGAAAGTACTTTCTCACCTAACAGGTCTAAATGCTAAAATAGTATTTTTACAGGAAACCCACTTACTAAGTAAGGATCAGTTCCGCTGCAAAAGACTGGACTGGCAAAATGACCCATTCTAGTTTTACAAAGAAAACTAGAGGGGTGGGAATTCTCATACATAGAACAGTACCATTTGTAGCATCAGATGTAGTATTGGATCCTGAAGGGAGATATGTAATGGTCATGGAGACTTATCTAACTGTAAAATGATTTTGATAAATGTTTATGCACCTAATGTTGATGATAAGGAATTTATACAAAATTTATTTGCATCCATTCCCAATCTGAACACTCATAAACTTATAATGGCTGGGGACTTTAATTGTGTTCTAAATCCACTTTAGATAAGACTTCCTCCACAGGGGGAACGGCAACTAACACCACAAAGATAATTACAAAGTTTATAACTGATCACAACTTATCAGATCCCTGGAGGTTTTTAAACCCAAATTCAAGAACATATTCTTTCTACTCACCAGTACATCATTGCTACTCAAGGATTGATTACTTCTTTATAGATAATAACTTCTTGCCTAAGATTAAATCTTGTAAATACTGATGCTATTGTTATTTCAGACCATGCTCCGGCTGATCTTGGAGCTGAAATTACTAAGCCCATACACTCACCCCGCAGATGGCGTCTCAATCCGCTTCTATTAGCGACTAGAATTGACTGAATTTATATCCAAACAAATTGAATTCTTTCTAGAGACAAATACATCCCCTAGAGATCTCTGCAGGAACACTCTGGGAAACTCTTAAGGCCTTCTTAAGAGGACAGATTATCTCATATCTTTCCACAGAAATAAACGCCAAGAAAGTAGCAGAGATAAAAAGCGAAATTACTAAAATAGATGAAGAACATGCCAGACTACCAAGCGAGACTCTACATAAGAGGAGGCAGGCTCTACATTCAGAATTAAACCTCTTGACAACTAAAGAAACCGAACAACTAATTTACAAATCCAGACATCATTATTATGAACATGGAGAGAAAGCTAATAAGCTTTTAGCGCAACAAATTCACAAGCAAGAAGTGCGCAACGAACTTCGGTAATTACTAACACGAATGGAGATAAAATCATCGAACACAAAATATAATGTGATTTTTAGAGACTACTATAAATCCTATATACTACTGGAGTTTAAAGAAGACAATATACAATCTAATGCATTTCTGGATAAATTACAGATACCAAATTGACGCTATTAGTGTGGAGGAGCCTCGATAAAACCTCTGTCATTATCAGAATTACTGGATGCTATAAAGTCACTCCAAGGTGGAAAAGCAGCAGGCCCTGATGGCTACCCTGCAGAGTTTTACAAGAAATTCTCCGCTCAGCTAGCTCCTCTCCTATTAGCAACATTTACAGAAGCCAGAGATAACCAATCTCTTCCACAAACCTTTCGCCAAGCACTAATCACATGTCTTTCCAAAACAAAATAAGGACTTATTACAATGTGCATCATACATACCAATTTCACTTCTGAATAACGACGTTAAAATACTCTCAAAATCATAGCCAGAAGGATGGAGAAAGTGCTCCCTCAATAATATCACAAGACCAAACTGATTTATTAGAGGCCGACATTATCTTCAAATCTTCGACGCCTGTTTAATGTAATATACTCACCAACTAAATCAAACACCCCAGAAATATTATTATCATTGGATGCAGAAAAAGCATTTGACATGATTGAATGGAAATACCTTTTACTATTTTGAGAAGTTTGGGTTTGGCCGAACATTTGTGCATGGATTAAATTACTGTATACTAACCCAGAAGCTTCAGTTTGCATCAATAACATTTGCTCAGACTACTTTAAACTAGAACGTGGCACAAGACAAGGATGCCCTTTGTCACCACTGCTGTTTGCAATTGCCATTGAACCACTGGCAATACATTGTCGAAATACTGATCAGATAAAGGGATTAGCAGAAGGACTGGAACAGAAAATCTCATTATATGCAGATGACATGGTACTGTATATATGGACCCAGAAAATTCTGTGCCTGCAGTCTTAGCAGCACTCACAGAATTTCAAAAGCTCTCTGGTCTCGAAATTAATCTGAATAAAAGTGTACTCTTTCCGGTGAATTCAGCAAGCATATAATATTAGATTAGACACCCTTCCTTTTATCATTGCAGAACAGTTTAAATACTCGGAAACATCACAAGTAAACATAAAGCTCTTTATCAACAAAATTTCGTCGTCTGTATGGAAAAATTAAACAAGACTTGCATAGATGGTCAACCCTTCATCTCACACTAGCTGGAAGAATTAACACTGTTAAGATGAATATTCTTCCTAAGCTCCTTTTTTATTTCAAACATACCAATATACATTAATAAATCGTTCTTTAAGCAATTAGATTCAACAATAACCTCATTTATTTGGAATTCTAAACATCCACGATCAAAAGAAGCGACCCTACAAAGACAAAAGGCAGAAGGCGGCATGGTCTACCTAACTTCCAGTTTTATTACTGGCGCAAATATACAGTCGATAAGAACCTGGACACAAATAGAAGAACATACACAGGCATGGACCCAATAGAAGTAAAATCCTGCAGTACTTCTTGTATTCCTTGCTTGTGCTCCAATAAACACGTTATCGCAATACACTAATAACCCAATTGTGCTCCACTCACTCTAGAATCTGGAACCAATGTAGAAAGCATTTTTAAGACGGAGAAGCTTCTTTCTGTGGCACCCCTGCAAAAGAACCACCTCTTTCAACCCTCACAAACATATGCAGTTTTAATATCTGGAAAAATTTGGAATTAACTTGCTTAGAGATCTTTATATAGACAACGCTCTTTGCATCCTATGAACAATTACGTTCCAAATTTAACATTCCAGCTACAAATTTCTTTCACTATCTTCAAATCAGGAACTTTGTTAAACAGAACCTTCCAGATTTTCCTCATCTTGCACCCTCATCCACGCTGGAAAAATTATTGCTCAATTTCAAGGAGTTAGACCATCTCTACAATATATAAAATCCTTTTACAATCCCTTCCTTTCAAAGATCCAAGAGGACACTGGGAAAATGACCTCTCAATTAATATATCAGAAAGGAGGAAAGTAGCAATGCAGAGAATTCACTCAAGCTCCATATCGAAAAGCATACAATTATACAACTCAAAATTATATCGAGCACATCTGTCTCGACTAAAACTCTCCAAAATGTTTCCAGGGCATGATCCAACCTGAACGTTGCAACCAAGCCCCAGCCTCACTAGGTCATGTTCTGGGCCTGCTCCAAATTAACATTATTCTGGACAAAAATTTTAATTACCTCTCAGACAGTCTTGGACTCACAATCCCTCCTAACCCATTAACAGCTGTGTTTGGGGTTCTTCCAGAGGGTCTTAAAGTGGAGAAAGACAAACAAACTGTGATTGCATTCACTACACTGTTGACGCAGACTTATTCTGATAAACTGGAAGAACCCAAACTCTCCTCTTTAAGTCAGTGGGAAACTGATGTATTTATATTATTTAAAAATTGGAAAAATCAAATACTAGTTAGAGGATCTGTGCAGACTTTTTCAAAACATGGCAGGATCTAATCAGTAATATTTTGAAATGATTTTATAAAGCACAGAGAATTTGTTGATTTAGGTATGTTTTAAAGCCTTAAATTTTACACGCTTACTTGCTCTCTCTCAAGGGTGGGGATCGATCTGTTCTTAGCATAATTCTTTTTTTTTTAAAAACTTGATTGCTATGTATTGATTGTAATAAATTAATAAATAAATAAAATAAAAAAAAAAGAAAGGAAAGTTGCCTTTTCTTTTATATAGTATAGAGAGATGTGTTCGCTGACGTTATGATCGCCTTTTGGCGACAGTCGCTGTGGGTCTTGTGTAGACTGGTGAGACGCCCGCCATTAATCGGCTGTGATGGCACTGTGAGTCCTCCACTCGTATGCGTGTGTTCATAATCGAGCTGAGGACCTGATACATACGTATAGCAAAAGAAAGTATGAATCGCCTTAATATTATTTTGCCGTGGTGTAGAAAAGGGGTCCGTGTTTGCACTTGTCTGGGCTATAGCTAGAGGGTGGATGAAAAAATTAAAGTGCTCACTTTGACTTAAGGCAGAAGCGCAGTCAGCGCCTCAAAGGCCGGCACAGCTATTAGCGCCGGCTGGCTGTCTCGACTTTTGCTGGGCAGGAGACCACAGTATTTGCAGACACATTCATGATATCAAAGTCTCAGCGCCTTTGGAGGTCATTCATATATATATATAGAAAATACCACTACATGGCGAGAAGTATGTGTTAAAGAAGTAATGAAAAGAAAAAGAAACATTTTAATAATAACGTAACATGATTGACATTGTCATGAGTGTTGCTATCATATATATTCCTGCCTAAATAAGTCACCCTCGCTCTTACTTTTTACCGTCATTTAATCATGGCTAGTGGCGGAAAAATTATAAAATGGAAGGAGGATGGCTTTTACCAAAACAATTATTGATGGCTAATCGATTATTCATAAAGCTTGAATTGGTGATCTGTTTTTCTGTGTTAACCTCATATTTTTTCATACTTCTTCTCAAACTAAGGTGGAGGCTAAAATGAATCGGGATGCGCTGATCAATGTAATTCTGTACCAGGAAATCATGCATTGAAAAAGCTCCCCTTTGCTTGTAATGCAAAGTGTGATTAAATGCATTATTTTCAAAGCGTTATGGAGCACATGCATGAAGCTTCTCAGCTGTGCTTGTGCTAAGAAAGGAAAGATTTTAAAAATAGCGTAACACGCTTGTCAATGTGACCTTTTGTAGTAGTGCCTGGAGGATTCAGTGTGTTGAAACCTATAGAGACAGAGCGTGTATTAACTTGAGGTAAATGGGAGGGAGATGATGACCTCCCCACCCCCTTAACTGTCAATCCCCACAAACACAGTCTCTGGAATTTGCATAAGCACACCCCTTCACCTACAATTTTAACTTAGTTACAAAGGATCAAAACTCTCGTTTATATCCCGTCCCTCTCATTAAACTTGTATCCCGCATTACCTGTGGGCATGTAAAAGCGCCAGCGTAGCCTGTCTATGAACTTAATTTAAAGTTTAGGTTTACACCTGCTTTCTTTCCGAGGTAGCAGCACTCATGAATATGGTAGTATATGCCACTCGCTCGCTTCTTATTGTTTCGCTGCCTTCTCAATTATATAATGCATGTTTTCAAAACCTTTTGTAGGTCTTCCTGGTTTTCTACAGTCTCGTTGACAGTCAGTTCCGTGATTACGTGGGAGGCGTGATGATGTCACCGAAACTCCGCCCCTACGTCTTTGCAGCTCTACTCCATTACAGTTAATGGAAAAAAATTTCCCAGTTATGACCATTGGGCAAAACAAATGAAACCGTCCAACTTTGAAAGTGTGTAAGGAATGAGCCCCCAAATTTCAGCCTTCCCAAAAGGGAATTTGGGAGTTTAGATGAGGAGTGAGGAGGATGAGTAATGAGTGAGTGAGGAGTGAGGGTTTTGTTTTTTATTAGTAAGAAGGAGGAAGGTGTAGTGGTCTGAGGAGCTGAAGTGGGGTTTTAATGAATGCCCAGGGCATGGGACAAATCAAACAGTCCTTTTCCGGAAGTCCACCATTTTTAAAAAAAAAGACAGAGATGAAAAAGAAAGCCTTTTTAGATCATGAAGGATTACAGAATACTGTGGAAACATTTTTATTTCCTAAGCCTTCCCTTATACTGTAAAATGTTTTTTTAACAAAGTGCGAATGGGCTGTGGCTTGGAAAAAAACAATATCAAAAGTACCCCTTTACATTATTGACTCAAACCTAATTGAAATGGGGGGAAATGCCTAAAAACTGTTAAATCACCTTTCTTCACATAACTTGACAGACCGGGACCAATTTTGAAAGGGGGAATGGGGCTCACCCCAACGCCCTTTCGTGGTGGGGGGTTTTGGTCCCTGATCCAGGAGCTTTTTGGCCCGGGGCTTTATCCCCCTGGGGGGCCCCCCAAGGCAAACGGGGCCGGTGGGGGGATGGAAAAGAGGGGTTCAACAAACCCTGATGAAAATAAAACCTTTGAAAACTTTTTCCCCCCACGGGGGTCACGGGCCCCCCCTCGGGAGCCGGGCCAGGTGGGGCCCATGGCGAGCACCGGGGGCCCCTGCACCCTCCGGGGCCGGGCCCGCCCAAGAGGAACGGGGTCCTCCCCCCAGGGGCTCCCACCCATGGGGGGGGTAAAGGGGGTGGGTCAGTGTAGTTGGGTGGTGGCAAAGGGCGGGCCCTTTCGGTCTGACCCCTCGGCTAAAACTGGCTCTTGGGGGGGAATGTCACCCCTGAAGGGGGAAAGGGTAGCTAGGCGAGGTTTAGAGGTTCAGTGGGGGGGGCAAAAAGGTTTACCGGGGTCTAGTTCCCAAAAGGGGTGAAGAAAGCAGATGACAGGCAATCAGTCGCATCTGCAGTGTCGGGCTCACACGGGCTGTCTGGTGAAAAGGAGCTGGAAAGGCAAAGCTCTCAACCCCGTCGACTGCACCCTCACCCGGGTCAGACTTGGGAGGACCCGGAAGCAAAAACCCCCCCGCGGGCGAAAAGCCTCCCCGGAGGCTGGGCCCAAAGATAGGGTGGGAAACTTCTCCGGGGGGGTATAGAGCCACCGCCCTCCCGGAGGAATTGGGGTGGGGCTTGGGGATACAGGATGCCCCTGGGCCTCCCCGGGAGGGTTGGCCTCAACCGGGGGGAGGCCCCCGGAAAACCCAGGACACGGAGGGAATTTTCTCCCGGGGGGCCTTTGGGCGCCTTTTGGTTTTCCCTGAGCGGGAAAAAGTGGCGGGGGAAATTTGCCTTCTGTTGTGCTGCCCCCACCATCCGGATAAGGGGAGGATGGATGGGTGGAATGAATAGGCAATCATTGGTTTATATTCTTCTTCTTTTTCAGTTGCTCCCATTTAGGGGTTTCCAAAGGGATCTCAGCCCCATCTAACCCCGTTTTTACATTATATTCTGCCACCCTGTCTTCTTTCTGTCCTCCTCACCAGATCCATAAAACTCCCCTTTGACCTTCTCTTTTCCTCTTGCCTGGCAGTTCCATCCTTAGCATTCTTTCTTTGTATCCCTCATTTCCTCTCTCCTCTGCACATCTACAAAACCTTCTCAATCTAGCTTTTCTCATTTGGTCACCAAATTGTCGACCTGTGTTGTCCCTCTAATATACTCATTCTATTCCAGTCTACGTCGTTACTCGAAGTGAAAAATCATAGCATCTTCAGTTCTGCCATCTCCAGCTCTACCTCCTGTCTTTTTGTCAGTGCCACCATCTCCAAACCACAACACAGCTGGTCTCATTACTGTTTTATAGACCTTCCTTTCACTCTGCAGATACCCTTCTATCACAAATCACTCCTGCCACTCCTCTTCACCCAGTCCACCCTGCCTCACTCTTCATTGTTTTGGAATATACCAATCCAAAGACTTACAGGTTGAGTCATTAGCACTTCTTAGAATTAGCCTTTTTGGTGTGTATTTTTCCTGGTGTGATTTGCACCTCCCAGGTTGTTCCTCTTGCTCTCAGCCCTAATGTTGCGCATGGGATTGAGCTAACCCAGCCAGAAAACTCAGCCGACTTGATTATTCGATTCAGAACGGCTGTTAGTAAAATGGATGGATGGACTTCCCTCCATACAGTCCCACAAATACTTTCTTGGCACCTGTCATAAGCATTCTCTAAGTCCATTACGCAATGCAGTTCCTTTTGACCTTCTCTGTATTTCTCCATTAACAATCTTAAAGCAAACATTGCATCACCACCTCTCCTCTAGGATCCATCTCACTTTCCCATATCTTCAGGAGTGGCTGATCACCTTATACCCTTGTTGTCCCAGCACCTTTGCATATCTCCCTTATTCTGAAAAGTGGTGCTAATATACCCTTTCTCCGCTCATAGTGAATTCTGTTAATTGGTCAGCAATAAACGGAAATAGATCATTTAGAGCAAAGTTTACTTAGACACACATACTGAGTGTATAGCTTTTACTGTGTGCATTGCATTGCATCATTATATTGTTTATCTGGTTAATTCAAATGCTATTAATTATTTACTCCTAAATTAAGGTAATTGCTGAATAAAAGAAGTCGAACGAAGCTAACAGAAGAATGAACGGAAACAGCTAAATAAAGCTATCACTTTTTTTTTACAATTGACTGTAGTTCCTGTTTTTTCACAACTTACTGTGTAGGCACATGTGACCTCAAAATCTATACAATAATTCAATCTAAAGAAAAATAAAAAGTTGTTTCACTGAAGATATGCTAAAGGGATTTGAATCTCAGGAATAACAGAAAACGTTTTCAAAATAAAATTCCCGGAAACATGGAAAATGTCATCCAAAGGGGTTTTTTTAAATTTTTGGGGTTTTTTAAAAGGATTTTGTTTGAAGAAAAA
>NW_024378714.1:0-2701 GCF_016835505.1 Polypterus senegalus
AAAACAAAATAAGGACTTATTACAATGTGCATCATACAGACCAATTTCACTTCTGAATAATGACGTTAAAATACTCTCTAAAATCATAGCCAGAAGGATGGAGAAAGTGCTCCCCTCGGTAATATCACAAGACCAAACTGGATTTATTAGGGGCCAACTTATCTTCAAATCTTCGACGCCTGTTTAATGTAATATACTCACCAACTAAATCAAACACCCCAGAAATATTATTATCATTGGATGCAGAAAAAGCATTCAACATGATTGAATGGAAATACCTTTTTACTACATTGGAGAAGTTTGGGTTTGGCCCGAACATTTGTGCATGGATTAAATTACTGTATACTAACCCAGAAGCTTCAGTTTGCATCAATAACATTTGCTCAGACTACTTTAAACTAGAATGTGGCACTAGACAAGGATGCCCTTGTCACCGCTGCTGTTTGCGATTGCCATTGAACCACTGGCAATACATTGTCGAAATACTGATCAGATAAAGGGGATTAGCAGAGAAGGACTGGAACAGAAAATCTCATTATATGCAGATGATATGGTACTGTATATTTGGACCCAGAAAATTCTGTGCCTGCAGTCTTAGCAGCACTCACAGAATTTCAAAAGATCTCTGGTCTCAGAATTAATCTGAATAAAAGTGTACTCTTTCCAGTGAATTCTCAAGCATATAATATTAGATTAGATACCCTACCTTTTATCATTGCAGAACAGTTTAAATACCTAGGGGTAAACATCACAAGTAAACATAAAGCTCTATATCAACAAAATTTCGCCGTCTGCATGGAAAAATTAAACAAGACTTGCATAGATGGTCAACTCTTCATCTCACACTAGCTGGAAGAATTAACACTGTTAAGATGAATATTCTTCCTAAGCTCCTTTTTTTATTTCAAAACATCCCAATATACATTAATAAATCATTCTTTAAGCAATTAGATTCAACAATAACCTCATTTATTTGGAATTCAAAACATCCACGCATCAAAAGAGCGACCCTACAAAGACAAAAGGCAGAAGGCGGCATGGCTCTACCTAACTTCCAGTTTTATTACTGGGCAGCAAATATACAGGCGATAAGAACCTGGACACAAATAGAAGAACATACACAGGCTTGGACCGCAATAGAAGTAAAATCCTGCAGTACTTCTTTGTATTCCTTGCTCTGTTCTCCAAACACACGTTATCGGCAATACACTAATAACCCAATTGTGCTCCACTCACTTAAAATCTGGAACCAATGTAGAAAGCATTTTAAGACGGAGAAGCTTCTATTTGTGGCACCCCTGCAAGAGAACCACCTCTTTCAACCTTCACAAACATATGCAGTTTTTAATATCTGGAAAAAATTTGGAATTAACTTGCTTAGAGATCTTTATATAGACAACCTATGAACAATTACATTCCAAATTTAACATTCCAGCTACACATTTCTTTCACTATCTTCAAATCAGGAACTTTGTTAAACAGAACCTTCCAGATTTTCCTCATCTTGCACCCTCATCCATGCTGGAAAAAATATTGCTCAATCTCAAGGAATTAGACTCCATCTCTACAATATATAAAATCATTTTACAATCCCTTCCCTTCAAAGATCCAAGAGGACACTGGGAAAAGATCTCTCAATTAATATATCAGAAAAGGAGTGGAAAGTAGCAATGCAGAGAATTCACTTGAGCTCCATATGCGCAAAGCATACAATTATACAACTCAAAATTATATATCAAGCACATCTGTCTCAACTAAAACTTTCCAAAATGTTTCCAGGGCATGATCCAACCTGCGAACGTTGCAACCAAGCCCCAGCCTCACTGGGTCACATGTTCTGGGCCTGCACCAAATTAACATTATTCTGGACAAAAATTTTTAATTATTTTTCAGACAGCCTTGGACTCACAATCCCTCCTAACCCATTAACAGCTGTGTTTGGGGTTCTTCCAGAGGGGCTTAAAGTGGAGAAAGACAAACAAATTGTGATTGCATTCACTACACTCTTGGCACGCAGACTCATTCTGAGAAACTGGAAGAACCCAAACTCTCCTCTTTTAAGTCAGTGGGAAACCGATGTGTTATATTATTTGAAATTGGAAAAAATCAAATACTCAGTTAGAGGATCCGTACAGACTTTTTTCAAAACATGGCAGGATCTAATCAGTAATATTTTAAAATAAGTTCATAAAGCACAGAGAATGTATTAATTTAGGTATGTTTACAAGCCTTAGATTTTATGCCGTTTGGCTTGCTCTCTCTCTCAGGGGTGGGGATTGATCTGTTCTTAACTCAATTCTTCTTTTTGTAAAAACTTGATTGCTTTGTATGGATTGTAATAAAATTAATAAAAAAAAAAAAAATTATAGTATTTCTATACTATGGCCAAACTCAAATCAAGTAAAATTGCTATAGTGTTTTGATTAGCTCTCATTTTACCTATAATATTTTTACTTTGTATCGAAAGTAAAAACTTCATAGCTTTATAATAAGCATCCTAAGGTGGAATTAATGTTTGCTGCAGAATCATGTTACATAAGTAATTAAACACAGCGTCAATTCTGATCAAACAGTTTGTAAACTGACTGTATATTTATAAAACTCACCTTCCTAGCTGAATGTAACTTGCTATTCTCCACTGAATAATAATTTAAAAATCCATTGTCTATCTGCTGCCAATAACACGCAGTCCTCACTTTGT
>NW_024378715.1:0-23489 GCF_016835505.1 Polypterus senegalus
AAAATTAAAAATGAAACCTGCTTAACTTTTGTAAGTAAGCTGTAAGGAATAAGCCTCCCAAATTTCAGCCTTCTACCCACAAGGGAAGTTGGAGAATTAGTGATGAGTGAGTGGGGGTTAGTGAGGGCTTTCCCTTTTTATTAATATAGATTCCAGCTCTCTGCATATTTAGAATTCTTACATTTATAATTGATAGCATTTTTCATAATAAAATGAAAAGTATGTTACATTTTAGAGATACGTCTTTAACTTTAAATAATGAATACTATTAATAATTACACATTTTGGGGGCAACACGTGGCACATCCCTTGTGTTCTCCCCTGTGGGTTTGCATGTTGTCCTGGTGGGTTTCCAAGTATGCTCGGTTTCCTTCTAAAGACATGAAGATCTGGTGACGCTAAAATGACGCTTAGTGTATGTGAGTGCTTGTATTAAACCTTTGTAATGAGTGATGCCCATCCAGGGATTGTTCCCCGCCCAAAGCTTGCTGAAATGGGTGTATCCCTGGATTGATGGATTTAATCAATAAACATCCATCCTTTTAGAGCTATTGGGGCAAGGTGTCCTCGGAATTAATGGATGTTTCAGGCAAACAACACAGTGAAGCTGACGTTTTCTCACCGTGATGATATCTTGCACTGCCACCTAGTGGAATGTTACAGATTTACGTGAAAGCAAGTGCACAAGTATAAAAATACAACACTTGCAAAGCAGTAGTGTTTGCTGGAGTGTGTGTTGTGTCAATGAAGTATAAATCCGGCCTAAGCATCTAGAAAAGAGGACCCTCAGAGTGGAGTCATTGTTGAAGTATTATTTTTTGGGTCAGATTTACTTATTGGTTTGATGTCTAATTTGCCAAGGATTTCCTTTTAGGCAACTCCTTTTTGGCCCTTTTAAGTTTTTATTTTTGCTTTATTCTTTTTCAATTTTTTAAATAAATATGGTAATTCATAAAGATTATTTGACCCACACCATAAATACCAAAGATAGTTTTGAATGTAAAGGCATTTTAAACTTAAAAGCCTTTTCCTCATTTTTGAACCTGGTTAATGCAAACCCCCGGTAGAAGTATTGGAAGCTGACTGGGGTGGGGTGAGGTTATATTTTGGCTCTCTTGGTTTTTTGTGCAGGAGTGTTAAATCAATGATATACTCACTTATAGAGCCAATGGCCCTGAACCTCTAAGTCCTCTCATTCAGCATCTTATTAACATTACAGACTGGATTTAGTATTAATTTCCTCAAACCAAACAAAGAAGAAATTTTTAGTTATTGGTATCAATTTCAAAAGTGAAAATATTAGAAATATACTTGATCATAGGATTTGTGTTCCAAGCCAAAAATAAAGAATGTAGGAATTCTTATGAACTCTGGTTTTAAATTGGCCTTTTCATAATCCCTTCTTTGTACTAAGTATAATAAATTATAGCAAGTACTGAAATATCATACACTTAAAAATGTTGTACTAGTCACTAGCTATTTACATTTCTCTGTTTTCATTTTCTGGTTTTCTGCAGTCATCTTGTGCTGAGACATTTGACTAAAAACTCTTTGCCTGCTTTTGATGGGTAGAGGGATATGGATGGCTGGAGTTTATATATTCCTCTTCTTGGCAATCTGACTTTTACCATTCCAACTAATGAGGGGCTAAAACTGTGAGTATAATAACCGGTATTTAAAGGTTAACTTTAAGTTGTTCAGTAATTAATGTATTGCATTATATTTAGAGTTCATTTAATGACATTATTAAAAAGCAAAAGTGGTGGTTAATTGTGTTAATTAGTTTTATTCCTTTGCCCTTAAATTCTTTAAAGGTTGCATTTCTACTTATTGCTTCATCTTCAAGCTAATGGGTTCATTTGTCTGTTCTTGTCAAATTTTTTCTTAAATATTTCTTTTGTGGATCTAAAAAATATTAAGTTTATTTCCTGATGAGCAGTTAAATGATTCATTTTTAGAGATAAATTATAATGATTAAGCAGTTGATCTAAAAGCTGTATAGAGGATTGTGTGAGAGCGAGAGGATTTTTCGGGATACAGCATCTAGCCCCTGAAGTACAGCACACACTGCCTCACTATGCACTATTTGACTATAATCACATAATTAAAGATGGACAGATGGATGGAATAATTAAAAAAGTACTACCAAGATACTTCAGTGGTCTTAAAATTTTTTGAAGAATCAGCATTCTAAACTTAAAGAGGGTTTGACATTTATTAGTTTATTGTGTGGGATTGGTTACATGGAGAAAAAAAGGAGGGACGGGAAAAATTTGGGGTTAGAAATTTAAAGCCCAATTTACTAATACAATAAATTATTTAATCAGGGTCGGTGCATGTTATATATATTGGGAGTATATATATATATATATATATATATATATATATATATATATATATATATATATATATATATATATATATTTTACTTAGTTTTATAAGTTAAGACGTTCAGAGTTTCTTGCTTCTAAAGGTTACGTCGTACAGCTGATGTGTGTTCATCCTAAGGAAGCCTCAGGTAACCATGGAAAAGCATAGAAAAATGAAACAGGAGGTCAATTGGTATCCCGGTTGGGCTTTGGGTCCACTCCACTAGAACTTAGTTCCTCAGACGTTTCTTGTTCGGCTGCTTCATCAGGTATAGTGGTTAACAACTCTTCAAACATGTAGTCTCCATGTCTGGCGGTTCTGTTCATACCTTATAAAGAGACAGGTCAGTCTTTTTGAAGAATGGTTACTGGTACCCATTTCTCAGTGGTGAAATAGTTACAACAGGACAGATCTTCACTGAAAACTCACGATCTTTACCCAAAGCACGTTGTTTTACTTGAGCGTGCTCTTATCATAAACTCTCATTTGGTGGTAGCTGGTCTCAACAAATCAAGAATGTTCTCAGCTGCCTGTTTAGAATCGGGATCAGCTGGTGACATACCTGTTGTTGCCCTGTTGTGTTCCATATTTAAGGAATGTGTAAACGTTACTTGAAGGTTTGCTTCACTTTTGGATGCTTTAAGAGCATGTTTACGGGTTTGCACCATTCTTTCAACCAGACCATTAGTAGAGGGATGATAAGGACTGGATAGGAGATGTTTAATACCATTGCCTTTTGGGAATACTTCCATTTTTGGGACACAAAAGTAGGCCCCTTTATCCTCAACAATCTTTTGCAGTCAAAACGTGAACATCACTCTTAAAGGTTTTGGGATCATCTTTCTGATGTGATGGGAGCATGATAGTGACCTCAGGCCACTTAGAATGGCATCCACTGCGCCCAAAGCATAACACCCTCTCAGGTCCCAAATCTAAATGAATGCGTGCCAAGGACTGAGGCCATTCCATGGATGCAATGGGTGAGGGACTAGGCGATATTTCTGAGGCTTGACATGATGAACATGAAGTTGCCTGTTGCCTGTGAGGTTAGCTCAGTGAGTAACGCTTCAAATGCCCTCATTTCTTAATCCACACTAGCCTGTCATGTAAGGCGTCATCCAAATCAGCAAAAAATTCACAATGTTCTGTAAGTTTCTTGAGCACCGCTACATATTGAGCAATTGACTTGCCTTCTTCTTGGTTCCGTTTTGAAACCTAAATTTTCAGCTATTAATAATGGCTTAGGCGAAAAATGTGATTCAGGATCCTTACAATATCATTAAATGACTTGTCACTGGGTTTTTCTTGCTGTACCAAACTACTCAGTGACTAAATGTCTTTGCCCGATACGTTTAAGAAATGCGGCACTTTCAAGTCATGTTAATGGCGTTGGCTTTCACAAAAACTCAAATCGCCTCCATATAAGCCCTAATTGGTCAACTGAATCATCAATGGCCCAAAATGTCCCATTATCAGCTTTTTATCCCTTGTGCTTATCTTCAGTGAATGGCGATCGTAGTAATAGAGTGCACTTTTAAGTTCTTTGCATTCAGCCAGTGTTATACAGTATATATGGGCAATAGGATTGTAATTTACCGTATGTGGGTCTGCCCACCCTGGATCACGTGGGGGCCGGGTTGAGGGCATGGAAGCCCCTTGCGGGGGCCCGTGGTCCCCGCCAGGAGGCACCCCAATGCCTTGGGGACCGTACCTCAGCACTTCCGCCACACCTGGAAGTGCTGGGGAAGTTTAAGGACACCCAGTGAGCTGCCGGGAGAACAGCCGGCATTTTCCAGCCTAGTGCGTGGCAACGGGAGGTCGGGAACACCTGGACTCATCCGGGACATGAATAAAGGGGCTGTCTCCCATCAGTGAGGCTGGATTGGGGAGGAAGAAGGACGAGGCACGAGAGTAGAGTGGAAATGGCCCAGAGAAGAAGCCATTGCGTGGCCAGGACTGTGTGTAGGGTTTGTGTTTGTGCACGGATTTGTGTCTGAGTAACATTTAACTTGTAAATAGTGTAAATAAACACGTGTGGTGGTGAACTGAATAAGATGTCTGCCTGTCTGTGTCCGGGCCGGTCACAAATTATAAAAGAAAGAAGGACCGGTTCAAAGTAGTAACTAACAGGTCCTTTTTACTAAGATCTTTTTCCCAGAGTACATGTTAAGCAGCTTTTTATTAGTCCTCCTTCCTAATAGTTCTCTAATACCCCTATAGAACAAAAAAAATAATACCCCCCTCATGGCCCCCGTGGATCAGCAGAGGTGACTGTGTGCAGAGGGCAGACCATAAATATCTGGGAGTGCAGCTGGATGACAAATTGGACTGGTCTCCCAATAAGATGCTCTATGAAAAGAAAGGTCAGAGCAGACTATACTTTCTGAGAAGGTTGGATCTTCAACATCTGCAGTAAGATGCTGCAGATGTTCTCCCAGACAGTGTGCGAGTGCCCCTTCTACGGGGTGTGCTGGGGTGGCAGCATAAAGATGAAAAGACGCTCCGCCTGGACAAACTTGTTAAAAAGGCAGGCCTCTATTGTAGGAGTAAAGTTGGACAGTTTAACATCTGTAGGCAGGAATTAACAAACTCCTGTCAATCATGAATAATCCACTGCATCCACTGAACAGTGTCATTCCAGACAGAGGGTAGCTTAGTGACAGATTTTTGTCACTGTCCTGCTCCATTGAAGACTGAGGAGATCGTTCCTCCCCACACTATCGCTTCTACAATTCCACCGGAGTAAATGCTAACATTACTCAAAGTTATTGTCTGCTTTATTTATTTATTTATTTATTTATTTATTCATTTTATTACTATTTCATTTAATATTGTTTCTTTGTATCAGTATACTGCTGCTGGATTATGTGAATTTCCTTGGGTTTAAATTTAAAGTATCTATCTATCTATCTATCTATCTATCTATCTATCTATCTATCTATCTATCTATCTATCTATCTATCTATCTATCTATCTATCTATAATCCCTTATTACTACAGAACCCCCAAAAAAGTCCAGACTTACAATATACTACAGTGCAAGTCCCAGCAAGCATCTTGAGGCAGGGACAGTCTCTAGATGGGGCACAGCTTATCACTACGCTGTGCTCCCAAATGCCCCCATTTTTTAAAATACATACTTTAATTCATTTAATCTTGAAAATTATATCAGTATACACATCAGTATTTAAATTGTTGTTCAGAGAGCTGTAATGTCATGAATATAATGTATTTTGTGTTCTGTTGGTGTAAGAATTACATTTTAAAACGCGAGTGATTCACAGGCATAGAGCACATAGAAGAACACATACTAACGAAGCATTTAAGGGCTACTTTAGTTACGATGGGATCTGAAAAACTCTAGTAAATTAAACATTGATTTTAAGATTAAGTTTACAATGTTCTACTCTAATGTCAAAGAGATTAAAGTGATCATTTCAACCTTTTTCATAGTGTCCTTATTATTTATTTTTCTCTGTACTCTAACACCCCTTCCATATGACACCCCCAGCAGTGGACTATGACTCCCTTTTCACAGCAACTTTGATATCTGACCACTTCTTTTATATTTCGGGCAGTGTACAATTTTTGAACTTGAACTTTTGAGTTTCTCCACCACTCTGTATCACTCATCAACTTCCTTTTGTTGTTTGGCCACTACTTAAGCTAACAAATAGTATTTTTTCTTGCCTTCACTTTGCATTCCTGAAATTATTTTTATCATGTGCTTCTGCCCTTGTCTTTTAACAAAATATTGAAAGGAAGGTGAGGTATATCAAAATTATGGAAGGAGTTGGGGTGGAACAGGGAATTTCCGTGCATGTGATATAAGGGTCTGCGCTCAGAATAATAGGCCATTTTTTAAATAAATAATTGCACCGTGAGGCTTAAAGAGGGGCTGAAGTAGTGTGGCTGGAGTGGTTCTCGGGGACATGATGTAGTGGGAGGATGTGTGCTTTTGCCGAGATAGCCTGGATGGGGCAGTGGTGGGAGGAGGAGCAGGGTCCGCAGCCTCTGCAGAATTCCATGGATTGGGTGGGGGGGACACGGGCCAGGTATAATGGATGTCTGCGTCTGTTGCGTGCTCTCTCCATGCGAAAAGCCTATGAAGGATAACCCGGAGAGGCGCATTTCAAAAAGGTAAGAACCTGCAATGAAAGATTTTTACGCCCTTTCAATATTTTACCTTGGTTTTATTGGATTATTTTAAACTCTACATGTTCACTGTTTTAATGGATTATTTATTTAATGATGCTTGATTGTGCTGCACCTTTTTATTTGAACACTTCGGTTTTGACTATTTTAAAATAAAACCACTTCTGCACCATTTCCCTTGCTTTGTTGGGTGTCCGCATTGCCAATCTTACCCAGTTACATTACCGATGGTGTTAGGTTCAAGGGATCCCAAAGGGAAGTGGGCGTGGAGTTAAAACCGCGCACATTTTCCCCACGCTGCCCGGGATTTATGGAGCTAAAGGGTGTGTCAAAGTGGTTTTAGTCACGGTTTGTGTATCTAAATTTTTTATGCTTACACACATTTCCAGTTTTGCCCTTTTACATCAGATTTAGTGTGAGTTCTACGCACAAATTATACATGAGGCCCCAGGTCATGTCACTTGCAGAATTCTGCGGGAAATTTCCCTAGATGATTCTGCACTTAAGGTATGTATGATATGGTGATGAGACAGAGCATAGAAGTCAGGTGGAGAACTTTGTTTCTTGGTGCAAAGATAATTTTCTGCATATTAACATCAGCAAACCAAAATTTGGTTATTGACTTGCACTGCACTAAAAAGCCACTGTCCAGTCACTATTCAGTAAGTGGTTAGGGGGTAGTCTACCCTACATGTGCTGAGGACCCCTTAATGACAGGTTTGACTGATTTCTTTAACACAGGGGGAAGTACAATATATAAAAAAGGGCAGAGCAGGCTTTTCTTCCTTCAGGAGACTGCATTCCTTTAATTGGGGAAGTGACATCCTTCACATCTTCTATTACTCTGTGATGGCCAGTGCAATTTCTATGCTGTGGTGTGCTGGACTCATAACATCATTTCAAGAGAGGCCCAACAAAAAAAACAAGCTGATTAAAAGGACAGGCTCAATGATAGGACACACTCTGGACCCGGACGCATTAGCAAAGGAGAGAGTTAAAACAAAACTGAGTGTTGTTATGAACACTAAGCACATCCTCACACTAATACTGAGTACTTTTGCCAATGAATCCTTCAGCAGTAGTGTGTCAAGAAACAAATTGGGGGTCCTTTATATCAACAGCAATATGTCTACATAATGCCTTACTGTGACTTTGAAAGCAAGTCAGAGCTATTCTTTCATTTAATTTTCTTGCTTTTATAGTCATTTTGTATATAGTGTTCAAACCACATAGTGTGTGTATATTTATTTATTTGCTAATCTGCCTATTTATGTATTTATTTATTTACAGTGCTTCTGTAAAAAGACAAATTTCCCCCATGGGAACAAATAAAGTTCTATATTAAGTACACTGTTTTTCTGCTACAGCTTTATGACAGGCATTTTTTAAAAGAATTTTTATGTAGCAATTAATTTGATATTTTTTCAATGTAAGTTTGACATTCTCTACATATAATACAGATATTTAAACCATTAAAATGACAAGGTCAAAATATTCTACAATTTTAAGAATGCCTTAACAGATCTGATCACTTTCAAATAATTTCTTTGAGTGTCAGGGTAAGGGCTGTGGACATAACTGAAAAACAAAAAGGCCTAATTAAATTACACAAAGCCATTAATTTTGATTAAAATTGATCTGGTATATTTTGTTGTAAAGTGGAAGAAATACATATAGAGAAAGTATAGATAGATAGAACTTTGGGGACAAGGTCAACTTTGAATTTCTTTATTTTAAAGTAAACATTTCATACATAACTAGATCGTTTACAAACTGTGAGGCTGACTATATGCATTAAATCTTCCAAAAATGATCTATTTAGTATTTGAGTAATTGGTCCACAAATCAATTTGGAAAACAAAATATTAGATTGTATAAGATCCTTAAGGACTCCAGGGCAGCACGGGGGGTTCAGTGGTAGCACTGCTGCCTCCATAGAAGACCTGGGTTTCTTCCCGGGGCTTCCCCGCATGGGTTTGGATGTTCTGCTCGTGTTCTGGGTTTCCTTTAGCTGCTCTGGATTTGTTCCTGCCTTGTGCCCCGTGTTGGCTGGGATTGGCTGCAGCACACCCCGTGACCCCTGTGTTGGATATGCGGTTGGACAATGACTAAAAGTTTGGTGCATTGTTTTTTAAATTTTTTTGTTTATGTCTATCAGCTCTAGGATGAAGAATGATATATGATTTGATCTGTAGGTACAGTATATTCTCCCTATTTAACTTCATAAGATATCAATAAATTGTGTTTATTTTGGTCACAGAAACCAATAACATCAGTGGAGATATTTCTGGATAAATGAGAATATAACATGGAGCAGTGCTCAAAACTACTTCGAGTAAACTACACAGACCAATAGATAAGAAATAGAGTGAAAATGAAAAGATAATGGGAAGGGGAAACACAAGGTAGTCCCTTCTGGGTTGGCATGTTCAATGATGGCTGGAATGGTCTGATGGAGGGAATTCAGCATTTGAAACTGGGCTTCATATTGGAATGTGTATTCTAGAGACTGGACAAGTGAATTATGGAATGATTAGATTTAATGGAGACTGGAATGTCTATCAATGAAACTATAGATCATACTTCTTCTGCAGTAACAGTAAGGCTCTCTTATTTTTTTTTCCTTGCCAGCAAAAAAATTATCCTTATAGGTATGTTGGAAAGAACTTAAGCTTAGAAAGCATATAAAAAATTAATTAAAGACACACAGATATTCTTAATTATCTTATTTGGCAGATTAATAAAATAAAACATTATTTGTTGTAATAGTTATGGAAAACTAAAAAAATTTAAATGTTCTTACTTTTTATTTTTTTCTGTTGAATAATGCATTTATCAATATGTACACATCCATTTTAATAAATTATTTTCTCTCAGAATTGCAAATAGTTTCAGGTTTAAAAAGATAAATAACAAATCAGAATATACTGCTCACATGTGAACTCTGTTTTTTAGGAGTCTGTGGACCATCGTCTTGCACTACAACATATGTTTGTATCAGTTGCATTGTCCTGGTATGATGCCGAAGTACTGCAGATCACATTACACAGACCTGGGACTGTGGATAGCCAAGCAGTGAATAACTAGGTGATTCAAGTCAAACCAAATGATGGATGGATTGGGCTGAGACATGGAAATGATACTTGGGAGTGGTCCAAAAGGAAAAAATAACCTACACGAAATGGAGTCCATCCGTTACTGTGCTCGGGTTCAATCAGATGGGTCCTGGAGATTCGTTGTAGGAGCAGATTTCTTTTATGTGCTAACAATGGTAAATATATTCTATGATATTTTGTTATCCTGAAAGACCCTTTTAGCATTTCTTACTTAAAATAGTTTTTTGAGATAATGATCTTTCAATAGTTAAATTGTATTGTTAACTTTTAAATCTAAGTCTCATTAGTCAATGCCTCAAAGACACTTGGAGAACAATCATCAGTCTTAGAACACTTCAGAGGCTGTGAGGCTTCAAAGTTACAGACTGGACAGGTAAAATTATTGAAGTCCAAATTAAATGTTTAAAGATTATATTAGAGGCTACTACTAATGTCTACATTAAACTTGTAAGAAAAAAAACATTGTATCTTTTAATATTGATTCATTTGTCCTTTAAAAAGTAATATATTTAAAATTTACTCAAGGCAAGAGTTACCACTCAAAGCCCTATTTTGACAGAGTAATGGTTCAATACAAGATACACTTTTTGTGGTATGTTTTATCCATTATACAGATGAGTTTAAAAAATAAATAACATTTGCCTGTATATTGTATTATATTGTTTTTCAGGGTTGTGCAGTTGGAGTGTTAATGATGGCTAACATATTGGCATAGCTGGAGTTTTACTTATTCATACCACTAACCGCTAGTTTCAAATCTGTGTGAACTTTGGATATTGTGCCATTTTGTAAGTTTTATTTGAGTCCCGCAAGATACTCAAAGATGGTTTAATTGGCACCTCTAAATTCACTTTGTTTCAACAGTTTTGTACATGTGTTTATTTTGTCTTGCAATGGACTGATGTTCCTTTCAAATTTGTTCTAATCTTAGGTGTCAGGATAGACTCTAGCCTCAGCAAAAACTGGGTGGGGAATGGATAAGTCGATGAATATTGGAGACAACCTGATTTATAAGCCTGAATCAGCATAGTAAAGTTCAGGGCTAATGTGAAAAAAGTTCAATATTAGTTTAACAGATTTATAGTCAGTGTCTCATCTGAGGATATGTTCCAATGATAGCTTTTTAGAAGATTTTATAATCTGTCTCTGTAAGTTTTTAACTTAGTCTTCATCAGGGAGAATGAGTCTATTAATCTGTAGCATTTTTCAACTGAATTTAATGATAAGCACTGTCTTTTTTTTTAAAGCACCTCCGTATATATACGAGCCTGACATATGATTCCCCAATGTCATAATGCTAAACAGTTATAAGTTAAATGTTAAACAAGTTTTAATGTAATTATAATAAGACAATTTAATAATGTAGATTAAATAACAGTAATAAAATGTCAGGATTGATATACGTAGCATTTTCTTTTTAAAAAAGATTTAAAAATTACAAAAATACATAAAAGAAAACATCCTTTATTTATAACATAGAATCCAGCAATGTAAATAAGGTATAGTGTGGATAAAATCAGATAATGAACTCATCCAGCTTTGCAATATTTTCAAACAAACTACACTGATCTGGTCAGCATAAGGGTGACAGCGAAAATGGATGCTAAAGAATAGGGCTCAGGGAAGCCTTCTGGGTCGGGTTTTTTCAACAACCCTGAAGTGGTCTGATGGTGGGGTTTCAACGTTTTAAATTTGGAATCTATATTTTTGCATTTGGAAAGCCAATGAAATATGTGGATTAACTACATCGTTTGGAAAATGGTTTGGTTTCCTGCGCTCTCCATATTTCTTCTGCAGTAACAGTAAGAATCTCTTCAAAACTTTTTTATGGCTTCAATGAAAATGACTTACAAATCAGAGGGTGTAGAACACACAAATATACTTTATTAAATGCCAAAATAAATGATTAGCTAAATGGCCTTTTATTGACATCACATTCTGCCCTAATTTTATTTGAACACACAACCATCCCTATTATACTAGACTTTCATAAATAACCTAATTTGTACACTTTTACATGAAGTATTGTTGTCACCTTAAATATAATTACGTGTCTTCAGAAATTTTTTATGCACAGCTAGTCATTACAAAATGGGGTCTTGTTAGCCTTTAAATTTTTATTTGTCTGTAATATTTTGGCAGAAAAACAAATAATTTTTTCTAAGTTTTCTTTATTTTATGTTACATATTCATTGTTATCTAACTAGATTGCAATTCCAGATGCTGAAGATAAATGCAGTAGGATGAATCAGTTTGGAGCATGATTCATTTACTATATACCTAAGGAGCTGACAGCTTGAAATTGACTTTAACTGTGTTTTCCAACATGTCCCTCTCCTGGAAATGACTTTTAAAAGGGGGTCGAGCTACATTATACCTATGCTGCCCAGGGGACTCATTTATAAAACATTGCATGATTTCAAGCATGAAAATACATTTATAGCAAAAAACAGAAAAATGCATACACCAAGAAAATAGATCAGACCTGGCTTTCACACATGCATGTGCAATTTACCCTCTATAAAAACATCATCTTGTAAATGTACATTTGTGAATAGCATATTCATGCAACCACTATGCTGCAGAACTTTATTGGTTGGTTGTGCAGCAACATCACCCTTTGGGAGCGCAAAATGGAGTTCTTTTCTCTAAATCAGAGGTGCAAAGAACCTTTATTTAGTGATCCAATGGTGTCAGCAAAGCAAATATGTTGAATGGCTATGTGTTACTGCTGCTTTAAATATAGTGGCTATTCACCCATGCCTAACCCTGATCCCTTTAAATTAGATGCTCTTTTTGTGTATTATTTCCGTCTCATCTTGCATCACCATGACTTGTATGTAACAGAATGTAACAAAAAACAACATCATTCTCGCTAATTGTGCAACATTGAGTGCATTAAAGTGCTAGGATTATAAAAACTGACAACATGTAAATTGCCTTTTTATGTTGGTAACAACATTTTATGTTATATGTATATGCACCACACCATATGAAAACAGGATATAGCACTTAATCAGTCAGTTAAGGTTTCCAGCACAGCGGGGATGATTGTAGTGAAGCTTGGCAAAATATCCCTGATCTATCGGCCAGTTCCCAGACAAGTGACAAAAGATAGCCAATATAAACTGATGGAAAAAAATTTCAGTGCAAATATCAGTATTGGTGCAGTTAAAATAAAATACAATTTGTGCATCATATTCACTGCATTTGAATATATGTTTGTTGCATCAACGACATTATAATAACAGCTCCAGTGGTAATGAATTATACAGGTGAGTTTTCATTTGAGGTATTTTTTGTTGGAGAACAGCTCAATATCTGCTGCTGAAGCTTTGAACATTGAACAGTGCTGCGCAAAATGCCACATTAAATTAATATTTTAAGTTTTTTTTTGAAAAGGTGTTTCCAAATAAATATTTGACTGTTATTTTAAACGTTTTGACCTAGACGTTTCTCTGTGGGCTTTGCTTTTATTTCTTTCAGAGTATTCTAAAACACAAAAATAAACCATTAATCCGGAAAAGGATTTATTTTAAAAAAAAGGATAAGTACGAAAAAGTGGGACTAACCCCCACTAAACCCCCAAAATTTTATTAATGCACCCCCTTTTTTTTACAAAGGGACATTTTTAAGTTTTTTTTCCACTTTTTTTACCAAATTTTTATTCCAAAATGTTTAAATTTAAATTTTTTTTCCTCGGGGTTTATTAAAAAACCCTTATAATGACAATGTGAAAAAGTAGGTGATTTTTTGTTTTTTATTTTTAATAAATTTGAAAAAACCTCAAACTTTTTTTTTATGTTCCCATTATGGGGTGTTGTGTGTGGGAATTCTAAAAAAAAAATGAATTTAATCCATTTTGGAATAAGGTTGAAAAACAAAAAAATGTAAAAAAGGAGGGCATTTGTGAATTTTTCGAGGGCACTGTATATATTGTTTTGTTTCCCTTTTATGTTGTGAGACATGCCCAGACACCATCAGACAGACAACGACTTTAAAAAAGTTCTTTTTTTTTTTTCCCCCATTGTTAAACAAACTCAGCCCCAGACAGTCCATGGGCCTCTTCCCCCCAACCACCTTAATACGGGGCCCCTTTCCCACCTGTCCCTTGTCATTTGTCCCTTGGACCCCCTTTTCCCCCCCGGACTGGGGGAAGGGGCCCCTTTTTTATTCCCCCCCCTGGATGTGTTCCAGGAACCCCCTCTGACGTACTTCCGGGTGGGCGGAAGAGCACTGGAAGCATTCTGAGCCCCCCCGGGAGGATTCCCCTCCATCTTCCCTTGTGTGGGGAAGAAATCAACTCGGTCCCCTGAGCCCCGGGTGCCCCTGGGGGGTGGCCAACCCTCCAAAAGGGCGGCCCCTTTTTCCCCTTCCTTTTTGGTCCCCCCTCTGTTCCAGGGCGTTCCCCCGCCGGGGCCCCCGGAGGACGCATACCCCCTTTCCCCCGCCCTTTCCAGGTGTCCTGGCCAGGTCGGGCCCCCCAGTAATTTGGGGTTATTAATATATATATATATATATATATATATATATATATATATATATATATATATATATATATATATATATATTTGTGCAAGGGGAAAAAAGGTAGACCCTTTGGGGAAAGCGGGAAAAAGAAAGTAATGTCTGTGGAGGGGGGGTTTTTGGGGACTGGGATGGGGACCCCCAAATTTAAAAAGGATTGATGTAAAGTGGGGGGAAAAAAACAGAGGTGGTGCCATTTTAGAAGTACCCCCCTTAAGTTGGTCTGTAGGGGGAAACAAAAGGAGAGTAGTAGAAGGCAGCCCCCAAATTTTGGTTTGGCTGGGAAATGACTCATCTGAGCCTGTAAACCATCTTCCATGCAACATGTGTGACAGTTTTCTTCTGAATGAATTTTTTTTGTCTTTATTTCTACATCCTTTTATCATCACCTAATAAATGTAAGAGGTTCCCAATACATAAAATTCCGCATAAAAGTATTATCGGGAATGTACAGTAATTTGGGAAATTTTGCTAAATTATCTTTAAAGTATCTTTTTCAATGTGCAATAGCTTTTAAGTATAAATTTTTATTTTTGCCCCAGGGGTGCCAAATAACCCCCCGCCCTTGGAAATACTTTTAAAAAGACCAGGTTAAATGATTTTACCTACATTAAAAATTTCTATACAGTAACCCTTTTCCTCGGGGGTTCCAAACCCCCCCCTTTGATGAAAATCCAATAAGTAGGAACCTTATGTTTGTATAAAGGTTTTTTTTATATTTTAAGCCCTTATAAACTCTCCCACAAACCAAATTTTAGAGCCCTCTAGGGCATGAAATAACCCCCCTTTTTGTAAAAAAATTTAAACTGTGCTCCATGACTAGGGCAGAGATGAAAAGTTCTTTTCCCCACAATTAAAAGAATGCAAATATCTTTTTTTCAAAGGATTGGGCTGCACAGGGGCAGAGAATTTGGGGAGAGAGAGAGAGAGAGCACCCCGCAAAGAAAAGCAAACAATCAAAAAATCAATAGGGGGCTTTTTAAATTTGCCAAGCAACCCCAAAAAGCGATTTTAGAGGAAAGGCCCGACTTCAAGAAACAGCCTCTGTGAAAAAGCCCCTGTCCATTCCCCCGGCCAGGCGAGATTGGGGGAGAGGGTGGGGAGAGAGATTAAAACAAAAAAATCAAAAAACAATGGTGCTTTTGTGTTTGGGATGCGAAAACACCCCCCATAAAGTGGGATTTTAGAGGAGCATCCGTATCCCTTTTAGGCAAGCAGCTTCTGTAAACAGGGACCCCTGCTCCCCACCCTCCCCCAGGCCAGAGAATGTTTTTACAGGGGGAGAGAGAGGCAAAACAAGCAAACAATCAAAAACACCGCACGGGAAGCATATCTTATAGCATTGAGGAGTTTTAGTTAATATGTAATTCATGTTTGATTGAGTTTCCTTTAGCCATCCCCAATAGCATCCCTTTTTGGGGAAAACAACTGGGCAAACAAACTAAAATGTACCATAAATTAAAGACCCATTGTCCAGGGAAATCAAAAAGGGAAAATCCATGATATATATGTGATATGCTTACATTTAAAATCCGATAATGAACCCCGGAAGTCGAACCTATATAGAGAGGATTACTGTATATATATATATATATATATATATATATATATATTTTTATATATATATTTACACTGAGAAACTTTATACATAAAATATATGTTGTATTTGTTAACTGAAAAACCCCTTATACAATAAAAATTTCAACACATTTAGGTCACTACAGTATTTTGATTTAATAATCTTCATGGGGGAAAAGGCTATCATAAATAAGTGAGCAATAATGCAGTCAAGGGGTAATTTTCATTTTTGGGGTTTTTCCCCTTAAGTAAGTTAAAAAACTGTCCATGACCCCCAGACTTTAGCTGAATTCATTCTGTAGTGTCAAAATCACCTCCATGAGAATTTTGGTAAAAATTTTAAATTTTCTGATGCGAAAGAATCCCCCTAAACATCTTCCAAATGAATAGCATTTTAAATGTAGAGATTGGCTCAAGTAAAACTGAGTTTTAAAACCCATCTTCAAAGTCTGACAGAAATTTTAAATTTTGCTCTTTTAGCGATATGCTGTCAAGTGACACCCCACGCCCCAGCTCTGCGGGGGTTTTTGGGGATGTTCCCTAAATCAAGGGAACCGAGCTTTGATGAAGATGTTGCATTTTCCTTGAAAGCATTAACTGAGCTAATCATTTGCCCATGGGGTTTTTTTCCTTGCAGATGTAAAAAGCCTTCAACGTTTTAGATCAAAAAGCCAATCTAGTGGCCTTGATCATTATTAAGTTGTTGTATTCTGCATGTTTAATGACAAGGAGAAAACCCTTTCTCCGGCCAGGGGTTTGTCCAGGGGAATTTCCCGGGCCACGCCTCAACAAATGCATCTTTTTATCTCCCATTTTGGAAAGGATTTCTTATGCAATGATTGGTGACTGGCCTGCCTTTGCTTTGTTTGGGGAAAAAAATGCGGCGTCGTTAACTGTGATTTTAGTTCCCTCCCTTTCTTTCTCAAATTGCTTTTGGAAAGAAGCGTTTTGTATTTTTTATAAACAGTTAAAAAAGTGCCTTTCCAGATTTTTTTTTTTTTTGGAATAGTGATAGATTGACAGAACAGACATTGTGACATTGTGGAGAAAATCCTCTTCCAATTCCACATCCAGCCCATAAAAAAAAACTTTTTTTAAATGCCTTCTTTAGTTGATAAAAATTTGGGAAGGCCAGTCCTTAGATAGGTAGTTTATTTAGTTTTGGTAGCCCATTTATCTTGGGGGGATGACCAGTGTGTTAGAAAAAAAGAGATTCAGAGGGGGCCCCCTGTATGTCAATCAAGTGGAAAATCCCAAAGGAGGATGTTATGACTTTTTAAAAAAAATGTTTTTTGAATGCAACACATCTACCTGCACTAACTTTTGATCTGCCGTCCATGGATTGAGATTCCCCCCGATTTAGCCCTTCACAATTTGAATTGTATCCCGCATTTTATGAGGGGGAAAATACACCCCCCTAGAACTGGAAGATGATGAGGAAAACATTGATGGCCCGCCAGTTCCCAAAATCCGGAAATGTTCGGGGGTATTCTCTGATCTTTGGGAAACTATTTAAAATCGGGGTGACTAACTGAACTAGTTTTCTGGATTATAATGGTATTGTCACCTTTAAACTGTCCCTGAGGGCTAGGGGTGTCTGTCAACTATACTGAGCCAATTTTGTGGCCAAAAATGTGACCGAGTTGTGAGCGTGCCAACCTCTGCCTCATTGCCCTCTGTGATATCAAAGAAGAAAGTATGCATAGATTTCTTTAAACAAACAGAAATGCAGAAAATTTTACTTAAAGGCAGAAAACTCAAAGTGGCAAATTTTATTTAAGCTGTGGGTCATTCTATGTTTTAACATCAAGTTGGGGTGTCCAGACTGTCTGAAGCTTTGTTTTTTTCCCCTATCAAAAAACAAACTCTTTAAATAGTAATAAAAATTTTCCTTATTATTCTTTTTTAGAGTCTCCTGTGTTTATGGGGGGTTTGTGTCAAGTTTCTTAAAAATTAAATTAAATTATTCTTCAAGGGAAATTAATTTTGCAATTTGCATACATAGGGGATGCCCCTTCTTTAAAATGATGTGACCCAAAATGACCTCACATTGTCAAAAACTTGAATAAACAATGGTTAATACTCATAAAATTCCATTTTTTCAACTTCCGATGGTTTTAGATTTTTTCTGGGAGCAACTTGTATTTGCTCAATGGTTTCAACATTTTCAGCGATGGTTTTAATCGTCTGGTATTTGATAATGGTCTGTTTAAAACCATCTTAAGTTTCTCACAAAATCTGTTTATGGCTGTCTTAATGACGCATGAAACTAAAAAGTATGGATCTCTTCACGGGAAATTTGAACTTAAAAACACAATTAATATTTTAAAAAAAAAATTGTTTTTTCATAATACATTATAACCCTTTTCAGGCAAGGGTTTTTTTTTTACGTATATGTTTATTTTTTGGCCAAAAAAGGGGACCGAGCTGTGAGCAGCAGAGGGCCCAAACACTGCACCACTTCCTCAATGAGATCAATGAAGAAAGTCAGAGACACACAATCAATATTTCATGAAAACAAAAGAAAACTGGAAAAATAGCAAAAACAGAAAAAATATACCTTTTAAAAGGGAGAAAAATTAAATGGATGTCATAATTGAAACCGCTGGCTTCTTCTTTTTTTAAGTCGCTTTTTCCCCCTAAATTGTCTGTCTGATGCTTTTAATTTTTTTCTATGGGAAAAATTTATAAATAGTAAGCGCTTCGTTTTTATAATTTTTGTAGAGTCCCCTTGGGGGGCGATCCCTTCAGGTGTGTTTTTTCCCCCCTAACCACGGGGCTAATTATTATGCATGAAGGGGGCCCTTCTTAAAGTTGAAATGGAACCAAAAATCGGCCTTTTTTGGGCCCAAACACAGATAATCTTCCGCCGGTCTGAATAAATGTCAGCAATATACCCAGGGGGCCCGTCAGTGTTTAGCCCCGAGGACGCCACAAAACATTTTGGGTGCTGGTATAAAAAAAAAAATATCCTAAACTGGTAAAATTATCAGTAAGTAATTTGACTAACAAGGGGAAAAAAAAACCAAAAAAACCGATCAACACCTGGTAAGGTTGGTTAAAATCTGTCCTGTCAATTCTTTTTTCTTTTTTTCTGAAATATGTTTACTATTTTTAGAAAAAAAAATCACATATTCTATTTTGAAAAGGTCCAGTTTAAATGTTTAAATTCCTTGTTGTTTTAACTCTGTTTAAAACCAAAAAAAAAATAATATTATTAATATTTATAACTAACCCAAGTTTGCCACCATATGGGCCGACACCCAAACCCCTTTTTTAGTGGTTTTTTTAAATATAGATGTTTATACATTATACTCGTTAAAGTGTAAATATATTTTTGTCATTAAGAAGAGGCAAGTGAAATTGAAAATAATATGACTCCATTCCCTCTTCCACAAAAGAAAAAAAGATTTTCACAACTTGCCTGGCAAAATAAATATTTTTGCAAAGGTTAATGTGAGGCTTCCTAGACAGCAGTGAAAGCAGTGGTAGGCAGTGTTATGGTTAAAATGTGAACAACTTAAGATTTCTCTCACAGCTCTAACCTGATAAAACAATGCTTATTTGTTTGTACATTATATTTTTGATGTTGTTGTAACCTTATGTTTTGAACTTATGCAATTATAATTATTTTATAGCACACTGGCCTTGTAAGTTCATGCAGCCTTTTCTCCTGTTATATTTACAATGCAGACATTGGACATCTAGTGGTGCTTTTAGCAAAGCTTTTTACCATCTTTCTCTAGCTTTCTGTTGCTACAGCACAAAGTTTTTCAAAGATCAGTGGACTGATAGCATTTAAACAAATAATACATCTCTCTATTATAAATAAAAATCTTGGAAGGAACACTAGGGAGATGAGACCTGATTTCCTCAGAAGACAATTTGACGTCCCACAAGAGATACTTTGACGTCCCATGAGACAAGGGAGTGAAACAACTTTAAAACAAGTTGACAGATATCTAACCTCACAGCTGTTGGAATGCTTTTGGCAGACACACTTCATGTGCTCCCAGCTCTTAAACACCGCACTGCAATTAGAACACGAGCTCGCCAGCAGCAGGAGAAAGATGATCCGACCGCTTCTCCTTAGCATGTGTTCAGCCCCACCCCACCCCTTCACAAAGCGAGCAGCGTTATATATCCCACGAAACAGATTTAAACAGCCCAGTAAACCAAACCCGGGGTGGGAGTGAAGCAGCAGGGGGCGATCGTAGTTGAATTAATATAGATAGATAGATAGAAACTTTATTAATTCAAAGGGAAATTCACATAATCCAGCAGCAGTATACTGATACAAAGAAACAATATTAAATTAAATGGTAATAAAATGAAAAAAAGAAAAAAAAAAAGCAGACAATAACTTTGAGTAATGTTAACATTTACTCCCCAGGTGGAATTGAAAAGTCGGCTAGTGTGGGAGGAACGATCTCCTCAGTCTGTCAGTGGAGCAGGACAGTGACAACAGTCTGTCACTGAAGCTACTCCTCTGCCTGGAGATGACACTGTTCAGTGGATGGTGGATTATTCATGATTGACAGGAGTTTGCTTAATGCCAACTCCTGCACAGATGTTAAACTGTTTAACTTTTCTCCTACAATAGAGCCTGCCTTCTTAACAAGTTTGTCCAGGCCTGAGGCGTCTTTCATCTTTATGCTGCCACTCCAGCACACCACCACGAAAGAGGGCACTCGCCACAACCGTTTAGAACATCTGCAGCATCTTACTGCAGATGTAAGGATGCCAACCTTCTTAGAGTATAGTTCGAATATTTTAGTAACTACTTTGTTTAGATACTGCAAATCATCTATTACTCATTTACTATGAGCAAAATCTTACAAACACCTCTTGGGTCTTCATTACACAAAGCATCGTAAAATGTTTATTCGCTCTCTGCTATGTGACCACTCAACAAACTACGTTGGAGTAGTCTGAGGTGGCTTAACTGAGACACATTCATCTTGCTATTACATTTACTTATTTATTATAAGGCTTATGAATCCTTCCAGATTAATAAAGAATTTTAGCGTCACGTCAATTTGCTACACTGCTTAGAGATGAATAATCCTACTGATGTGTTATGGAGTGGTTTTGAAGACCGTAAAGAAGCCTTGTTAAGGTCTTGTTAGATAAGAGTAAACGAGTAATAGATTTTTGCAGTACCTTAACTATAGTATTACCAAATATATTCTGTGGTTTGTACACATTCTTCAGTGTGATTTGATTTTCCTTCATTTAACATTGGCAGGAAAACAGGAAGAATGGATAAATCAGCTGCAGGATGAGATTGTGCCTTGTGCTTCACTTTTTATCCACTAGGCAGCACTGTCTGCCTTCTTCTTTAAGTGTGCTTATAGATGCAGCTTTTAACTTTTTTAAGAGTAATGACTGAATTTAATATGTAGTGTAAAGCGTAAGTGAGCTACTTAGTAGCACATTTTGTGCAATTAATTACAAAGGTATTGTAGCTTTTTGTTCACAGGAAGCCTGGCTTATTTATTTTCACTGGGTGCAAGAAGTGCTTGCAATTTAAATTGCCTTATTCACTACTTGGAGTTATGAAAGGCTGCATCAGATGAACATGCAATTTCCTTGCTGAAAAGGAAAGAAGGTAAGACAAATACAGCGCCCTCCATACCATTTGAGACAAAGACACATTTTTCCTTGATTTAACTCTTTGCTCCACAGTTTAAAATTACAATCAAACAATTCAGACATGAGTAAAGTCACATTAGACTTTTCATCTACATACTGTAATGGATATCCACCTTAACCCCAACACGAACACACACGCACGGTCCGGGTTCAAATAGTTAATTTATTTACCAAATGTTCTCTTACATGTCATGACAAGCACAAAATACTAGTTTCTTTCCTTAAATATTTCTTCCTACCGCAATGCCCTCCTCCACTCAGTTCTCTACCTTCCAGCTCTGACCTCTGATAGGAGTGTGGTCCCTTTTATGGCAGACCCAGGTGTACTTCTGGTGCCAGGGCAATTGCCCAATGAAAGCAATTCAGAACAGGAGCTTGTCTCCTGCAACACCTCTCGTAGCCCCAGTGATTCCAGCAGGTCTGCCTTGTCGAACTACAACTCCCGGCATGCCGCTGGTTTCCTAGCGGGTACCGACATCCGAGAGTGCTGCCATCTTGTGTGCTGGGGAATAAAAAGTTTCTGGCAATGTCTTCCTTTCCTAGTGGGCTGTCTGTCCATCTCTTTTGGTCCTCCTGTCCAGGTAAGGAACCATCCCCTCTTCTGGCCAGGATGCCCATCCAGCCCATGTGGCATCTACAATACATTTGCATACATTTCAGTCAAACATGTAGGAATGATAACACTTTTCTGATGGTCCTCCATTTCATCATACCATAATGTTAGAACATATCAATGGCAGGGAAGATTAAAAGCAGACATATTTAGTACTTTTTGCTTATCCCTTGTGATGCAATGACTGCTTGAAGTCTAGGATTCATAAGCATCACCAGGTGCTGAGTATCTCTCTGGTGTTGCTCTGTCAAGTCCCACGCAGTCATCTTCAGCTTGTTTCCAGAGGTCTGTGCCTTACTTTTTCTATTCAGTATATTTAAAGGCATGCTCAATTGAATTTACATCTGATGATTAGTTTGGCCATTCAATAATTTTCCACTTTTTAACTTGGAAAATTCCTGTGCTGCCTTAGCAGTATGTTTGATCATTTTCTTGTTGTAGGACGAATGTCCATCCATTGAGTTTGGAGGCATTTACTGGAGCCTGAGCAGATGTTTCTATAAACCTCAAAATTCATTGTGCAACTGTCATCAACAGTTACATCATCAGCGAAAATAAGTATGCAGTACCATCAGCCAAACATGCCTAGGCCATAAAACCCTAACGCCATATTTAACAGCGGGGGGTACGCTTTAGATATTTCTGTAGATGAAATCTTCTGCAGATAGTTGTCTCTGACATATCTACATCTGCCTCCTGAAGACTGCTAACATGATCTGTTGACAGGTATTTGGGGCTTTTCTTTTACCATAGTGAGCATGTCATCCGAGTGGAGGTCTTCTTGGCCTACCAGTCCCTTTGTAAAATCTGAGCTCACTCAGTGCATTATTTCTTCTTAATGATATTCCAGACAGATGATTTAGGTAACCCTAAGGTTTGCTCTATGTCTCTAATGGTTTCTACTTGTTTTCAGTCTCATAATGGCTTCTTTGACTTTCATTGGCACAGCTCTTGTCCTTATCTTCAACAAAAGCAACTGCTGACTGCAAATTTACTGTAGTCTGTAGGTAGAAGCAAGCCTAGGTAACTTATGCCTGCACTAATGAAGCAATGAAACACCCTGAATAACTGACACCAATTGTCCAAATATATTGGTGACTTAAGATTCATTTTATTTTTTCTTGCCTGTTTCACTTACTCATCAATTGCCTTCTGCTCATTTAGATGGTTATTTGCACTTATTGTAGGTTAAGCACTCTGCTTGAGCATAATGGAGCAACTCTCCATTGTTCTTTTCTGGCTCTAGATTTTTCCAGCAGAAGCTGATGTTTGTTATTGGTCACACAAAGCCATGCCAGGGAAGGTTGCCATACAGTGTACCCTCTTAATAGAAGGTGATGAATGTTTGATTTTATCAGATACATCCCAAGATTAAAATTCTGAGTCTTGTCTTTGTTAAAATCTGTATGTAGGACTGCTCTGGCTTGAATTTAAGTTCTCCGTAAATATTTACATAAGGAAGCTTTGTTGCTTAC
>NW_024378716.1:0-18734 GCF_016835505.1 Polypterus senegalus
GGGAGAACTTCAGCTGCCTCTGTGGGAAATGGGATAGCAGGCTGAGCTTGACACCATTTGCAAAACAAAGACACTGATGAAGAGGTGCAAGGGAATTTAGTGGTAGAGTGAATATATATTATAAGCACTGTGTGTCCTGTCTCTCTTACTGAAATACAATCTGTGAGGCTGGAGGCTAAATGGGACTGCCAGTAGGAAAACTCCTCTATAATGCTAGGCGGCATTGGATTATCCTTTTATGTAACAAGATAGCCCTGAAGTTACATCATAGAAAGTTTGTTAAATGGAGGATGGAATTAGATAGGGTGACAGAGCTCAAGTAATAAATGAAATAGTGACACACGAAAATTATAAACTTTTTATTGTTTATTGTTCATTTATACATTTAGGGCTATATGGTGTCACAGTGGGTAGCATTGAGACTTCGCAGATCTAACATCCTGGGTTTGAATCCCATCCTTGATTGCTATCTGAATGGGATGTCCTCCTAATATTCCACTTTTCCTTCCACAATCCTAAACACTTGTAGAGCTTGCTGGCTCCACAGACTTTTGAAATATTCAGGCATGTTTCCTGCCTTGCGTCTAGCCCTGCTTTGATATACTATGGTTCCTCTGTAACTCTGAACTGAATTATGCAAGTTTTAGAATGTTATTTTTCCAACTGACTTAAATATTGAGTTTTAGAAAACAATATTGAGAAGTAAAAGCAATGAAGCTGTTTCATTACTTTATGTCAGGGGTAGCGTTAGGATTAGGATTAGTACATATAATCTTGGGAATTTAGGGTTTATAGATTTTAAAGATAATATATTTGCTTACAGTTAAGCAAATGCAGTGTTTTCACTGGTGACTGTCACCCACCCTTCAGCTTTGCAGTTTTGCATCATCTATGCATATTTCACCCTTGCTAGTGGAGCAAGGCTGCAATAATTAAGACGGATGTTTTGAGGTAAGGTATTCATGCTTATAAATCATGCTACTGGAAAGTGTTGATGTGTTTGTGTTGATAAGCTAATGCAAGTAAGAATGTTTGTGTACTCAGTATATGTGACAGTATTGACACTATGAACCTAAGTGTTAAAAACCATGGAAGGCTCAAAAATACAGAATGACAATCTGGCATTTTGTCCTTTTTGACTTGCAGAATTTAGTGGCTCAATGCAGCAGCTGGCAAGTGACTGTACAATGTTTTTTTTAATAAAGGTAATAATACAGAAAGTGAAAATAATCAGATTGGTTGATCATGACATGTTGCATTTACCAAATACAATAGAAGAACAACACTGTAATGTTCCTTCATAAATGTAGAATTCCGGTCGAGGAGGAGGGCCTGGGATAATTCATTGTAACAAAATGCAAATCACTTCTAAAAATGTAGGCAACTTAACATCCTTTGAGGCATTCATTTTAAATATTAAGACAGATCCCAACACAATTGTAGTGCAGACCACCAGGGCCATATTCATTATTCATGACTGAATTTGGCAACCTTTTATCTGATATGGCTATAAATTATGATCATGTAGTATTGTTGAAAATTTTAATGTACACATTGATGTGGAAACTGATACTTTTAGCAAATATTTTTCTTATTTATTAAATTCAGTAGGATTTTGTCAGATTGTCAAAGGTCCAACTCATAATCATAACCACACACTAGATTTAATTATAACTTACAAAGCTGAAATAAAAATTTAAATATTACTCCATTAAGTGAAGTTATTTTTGATCACTATTTAACACTAGAATTCCTGAAGCCTATGAAGAAACTTGTAATCCTGGCCCACCTTAAATCCCTTCGCACCTCTCCATTCAGTGTCTCTGTCTTATCAGCCTTATTCCAAATCACGATATACTATATTACTTACCCTATACAACTCAGGCACATCATATGCAGATAAGAGCCTTGGATGAGCTGGGAGGAATTTTTCCGAGTTGATCTCCGTCAATATGGGGGATGGACAGCTTGCTGCTTGTGCTGATCGACACATTTACCAATCAAGCAGCTGATGGTAGACGTAGGTTTCAGAAATTCTAGTGTTATACATTTGATTTAGTTCGGCCTTACCAATTCACTCACATATTAAAACAAGGCCAGTGTGACATCTAGATTGTAATTCTGCTTCAAAATTTAAAGATACTTTGAATAAGTCAAGTGTAATTTTGGAAAACCATTTAGATCTTTAACATAAAATGTAAATCGGAAAACAATTTAGATAAGCTAACATCAAATTATGATGTGACCTTGAGAGATACTATGGACGTAGTGGCTACCCTTTAAACAAACTGATCAAATTGCATAGAAATTCTCCCTGGCTTAAAGAGAACACTCTAGCTCTAAAATTAGTTGAAAACTGGAGTGCAGATGGAGAACAACAAAGCTCAGGGCCTCATGTATAACGCCGTGCGTAGAACTCGCACTATAACATGGCGTAAGTACAAAAAGCTGAAATGTGCTTACACACAGAAAGATCCAGATGCAGGAATCTTCTACTCCAACTTCCACGTTCTTCCGTTACATAAATCCGGTCAGCGTGAAAAGTAGCAGCTAGTGCAAGCGCTTTATGTAACGCTCCAACTCCTCCCAGAATTACATGCCTCTTTGAATATGCAAATCAAAATAAATCACCCTTACGCTCAGCCTTCTGTGAAAAGACAATGGGAAAAGCACAGGGAAAATATAAGAATTTCAGCGTACCAAGTGGAGGCAAGGAACATGTACTATTTGTTGGTTTTAAACAGTGGTATAATCAACAAAAGGAAGTTGATCGAGTGACATAGCGTGTTGGAGAAACTTGAAAGCTCACGTTCACAAAATCGCACAGTGCCAGAAATAAAAAAGAAGTCACATATCAAAGTCGCCGTGAAAAGGCGAGTTGTAACTGTCTGAGTGTCATATGAAGCTTATTAGGGTACAGAGAAAAAAGGCACACAGTGGGAAAAAGCAGAAATGTCAACTTCAATCTCAGAAATTTCCACTTTAATCATGTAGTTTATTTTGTCATTAAAGTAGAACATAAACTTCATCTTAAAATCGTTTAATTAACCAGTTTCTCAAATCACATCATAATTAAAGTAGCATGTTAAATGCTTTGTTTTGTATGTGATCTTCATATAGCTTATGTGTTGAATAACTACTTGCTTCTTAAACCGGCTCTCTTCCTCCGACAGGACACAAAATCCATTACATTCATGATATTACAGTTCTCTGAATAACTAAATACTGAGATGTATACGTGATATAATTTTCATGATGATAGGAGTTAAAGCACGTTATTAAACATGGGTTTCAGGGTAGCACAGTGATTGTCTGCGACCTTCTATGAAATTATTTATTGCAGCAGTACTCAGGAGCAGCTCTAGGCTTGTGGGCCCTGGGCAGAGAATGAATCGGTGGCCCCTTCGCCTGCCAATGTCAATATGGTATCTTATGCATGGTGGATGGCCACGTCCATTCGGACACTGCACAGCCGCCTCGTCTCATGACTCATGACACAAGCATTTAACTTTTGCTGAAATTGCTGCTCGTTTTTAGCTGTGATGTTATTCCTCTTTCTGTTTTATATTCAATATATATTGGCATAGCCACCCCTGCAGTCCTTGCTTTTCTTTCTCCAAGTAACCGATGCCACACAATTAGCTCTGTAATAGCGTTAAGCCATCTGTAAGCTTAGGCGCAGATTCTTCAAAATGTTTAAGGAACATTGAAATATCTTGTATTACACGTTTAAGAACTTGCGTCGACAAGGTATGAGTACCGTGGAAAAGTGCGTGACTATACACCAAGTGTAGGTTTTATACATCGCGATTTGAGCGTGGAAAAGTTCTTCTGCAACATTTCTGTGCTGTCACGCACTGTTTATACATGAGGCCCCAGGTCTTTCAAACTGCATGGACAGAGAGTGTTAAAATATATAAAAAAGCTCTCTTTAAAAGCTCACTCAGACTAATTTTCTAAAATAACAGGTGACAATAATAATGATCCTCAGGTACTGTTTAGAACAGTGGCTAAATTAACAAATGGGAATTCAGATCTACAGTGCAAAATGCCAACAAATATTAGAGTACAGACATTATGAACTTCTTTAATGAGAAAATTAAACATATAAGATTCCAAATTTCAGCATCACAGTGCAAACCACATAGTAGCTTGGCAGACCCGGTCTCACCTTGCATTCAACACTTCAGAAATTTTAATTCCAGTAACAGAGCAAAGTCTTGACTTTAATGTCTAAAATGAAAGCCACTACTTGTTCCCTAGAGCCAGTGCCAACAAAATTAGCCAAAAGTGTAATGGATGTTCTTGCAGTGCCTATTCTTATCATTATTAATAGTTCACTAGCTGAAGTACCGGCATTGCCTGGGAGGAAAATACATTTTTTATTGTTTGAGATAAAATATAATAAAAAACACACAACTTTAAAAATAAAAATAAATTAACAAACAATGAAGACTCACTAATGTGCTTGTCTTGCGGTCTTGTATGTGTTATCATCCAGTTGATGCTCGGATCCGGCCAACTCTATTTAATTTCAAAAGCAATAGGGACGCATTGGTGCTCAAACATACAGGATGCTGGCAGTCACCTCCAGTTCACCCTCTGGTGGTCGTTCCGAGTGCCAACTGGATGATAACATACATACACAAGATCAACCCCAGCCTATCCAGAAGGGGTGGGTTGGGGTTGATTTCCCCCCTACCGTATTTTTAGTCGACCAATGAGAATCATATATACCAAGTTTCATGAAAATCGCCCAGCCGTTCGAGGTGATGCGGGAACATACTACATAAACGACACATCATTGAATTTTATTTATATAGAGGTTATTGCATGGCACAGTACCTAAGACACTAAAAGCGCAGTCATTAAACCATTATTTAAAAGTCAGACCTAAACCCACACATACTTAATAACTATAAGCATATTTCAAATTTACCCTTTCTCTAAAAACTTGAAAGTATCGCTAATCAGCTTCAGTCATACCTTACACATCACAATTTATTTGAGATAGTCCAGTCTGGCTTGCACTGGTCACGGTACAAGAACCATAATAACATGTGTTGAATAACATTCTGATATCCTCTGATGAAGGAAACTAACTGTAACTATGTTGTTAGACTTGGCGTGGTGTTAGACACCATTGACCATTCCATTTTGCTGCAGAGCCTAAAAAATAATGTTGGGCTAGCAGGCAGTGTCCTTGCCTAGTTTAGCTTGTATTTATCAAATCAATTCCATTATGTACAGAATTGTGCTGACAGCATTCCATCATTATACACAGAACTGAGATATGGTGTCCCAAGGCTCAGTACTGGGACCTTTACTGTTTTCACTTTACATGCTTCCACTGGGATCTATCATTAGAAAACATCATGTTAATTTTCACTCGTATGCAGATGACACAGTTATACCTTTCTTTTAGACCAAATGAAGTTTCTCCCAAAGTTGTCTTTAATTAGTTGTGTTTTTGAATTAAAGGACTGGATGGATGAGAACTACTTGTCTTTAAACACAGATAAAATATATTTTGTCATTATTTAACCCCACTTGGAATCACCATTAATTTTACTGAATCAACCTGCAATCTAGGAGTTATCTCTGATTCTAGCATGTGATTTAAAGTGCACATTAGAAAGTTGTCTAAATCATGAAATATTGGGAAATTAAAGTGTTTTCTAAATAAGCAGGATTCTGAAAAAGTAGTTTATGCATTTATTTCTAGTAGGATTGACTACTGCAATTTGGTGTTCGCTGGATGTTCAAACTGTTCTTTATATAGCTTTCAGTTAATCCAAAATACTGCTGCAAGAGTTATTACAAGAACAAGAAAATACGAATACATAACTCCAGTTCTTAAATCCTTACACTGGCTTCCGGTTAAGTTTACGGCAGATTTCAAGACCCTCCTTTTAATATGTAAAGCTTTAAATAGCCAAGGTCCGGCTTACTTATCTGAACTTACAGTATCTTGACTTACAAACCAGAACGTACATTTAGATCTCAGGATGCTGGTTTGCTCATGATTCCAAGAATTAAGATTTATATTGCAGTATTACATTGTATTGAGGATTACTTGTGTCCTCTTCTGTGTATTGTATTTTATTGTGTTTACCTTTGACATCCACTACACGCCCAACCTACCTGGAAAGGGGTCTCTCTTTAAACTGCCTTTCCCAAGGATTCTTCCATTTTTTTCCCTATAAGGTTTTTTTTGTGAGTTTTTCCTTGTCTTCTTAGAGAGTCAAAGCTGGGGGGCTGTCCAAAGGCAGGGCCTGTTAAAGCCCATTGCAGCACTTCTTGTATTATTTTCGGCTATACAAAAATAAATGTATTGTATTATATTGTATTGTAAAGTATAATTAGACTTTAAGTTGTCAGCCTCCACTTTAGTAGATTTGAAATATAGTGAAAAAATGTTCAGCCTGAATTTTGTTCTAATTTTAAGCAAAAACCAATTTCTCCCAAAACAGACTACTGTACAAACTCTCATGAATTACAGACCAATCAATCATTTTTAGTTAACAAATTTTAATTTTTTTCATTTGCTGTTATTGTTATTGCTTATCATTTTTTCCACAATGCTACTTTGTTTCTCCTGTTTCATGGTCATGGCCTTATTATTTTTAGTAAGAGGCTAATAGATGTTTGTGACTTCATCTCAGCAAACATATACAGTATAAGATGGCAGTGCATGTTTCCTCTTTTGACTTTGATCAGTGCCATTATTAATGACTATTTTTTCTGTTTTCATCTCTTGGTCTTTTCTCAATTTATCCTGCTCAATTGGACCATTTTCCATGTAAGGTCACAATGTCCAAATAACTGATGTTTCTTTCACCACTGAAACAGAAATCAGTGCTTTAGAAAAAAGTATTGCAAAGCCTCAAACCACACATTTCATTGTTAAAATCTAACAAGAGAACCAGGAAGAATGTCACCTAAAATCAAAGTCTCAAAGCCTTCCATTTTTCTCAATATCAAAATCTGAAACACGTTTCATCTCTTCAATGCTTTAGCTTTGTTTGAATAGATCTGTGGTTGAAGAGATTATCTTGGAAAATACAAGTTGTCTGTTCCACTTTTAAGTTTTTAAACACCAACTATCCATTTTCATAACCTGCTCATTGTGTGGTATGCCTACTTATGCTCATGTGTGGAAGTTCAGAGCTGCCAGTCTGGGACATAGATGGCGGGATGGAAACCCATAGGAAAAATAAAACAGAGATGAAGTGAACATAAAAATTCTGCAATGACAGTAATTGAGAGGGAATTTGAACCCTTCTCCCTGGATCTTTGAAGCAGCAACTCTAGTCATTATGCCACCATGACACACAGTTTTAAACTATAGCTTTAAATTAATTTTAAATAAAAATAAATTCAGAAGCACTGAAGTTAAAATAGAATGGCAACTCATGAATAATATGCTCTCATAGGTCGACACTGACAAATTATATAGGAAGTATATGAAAGTGAAAAGAAAATAACTAATAAATCATTACAGAAGGATTCAATTAAGAAATAAAGTAGAAATGTTGTTTCTGGTAGACAGGTACACACTTATTATATCTGACAAATCATTAATTAAAGAAAATTGAACCACAGAGCTATATAAATTAGGATGAAGGCAGGATGAGCGTTTATGCATGAAAAGAACATAAAATGTGCTATTCAAAGAATTAAATAAATTTAGAGTTTAGTCATCTTAATCTTATTCACAATCAAGTATCATCACTTATGTTTGTTGAGCATCCGCCATTTTGATGAAGTGCTGTGTAATGAAAAGGAGAACCTCAGTCCCGGAATGTTTCAGTTTCGTCTGTTTGACCTTTTGTTGTGATTCTGTCAGAATCATTTTGAAAACAGTGAAGACAAGATAGTTAGAATATGAACTGTAAATATCTCACCAGGCAACAAACATTATAATCTCTTCATTTGATTTGATTGATTGTTTTCAGTTTATACTAGCTTTATGTTTGTTTTATTTATTTTAATGTTAGGTCTTACTGTTGTGTCCAGCAGGAAGCACTAAATCCTCGGATGGTTTTATTCAGTGCTGGGAAGCACACTGTGGAAGGTTGTTCACCTTATAGTGCTACCTCAAAGCTGCAATGGTGACAAAATAACCACAACAACAAGACAAATCAGTCACAAGTGAAATAGGTCATTCGTAGCTTGTACTAAAGAAGCATTCAGCATAAACATAACAATGATAACAATAATAATAATGCATTTATTTATAAGATTCACAAACAGGTTCTATCAGGAGAACAAAGATAAAAAATGAAAGAGAGATGAATGCAACAATCACCTGAGGTGTTCTTGGTTGCTCTGGCAGTTTTTTTCTCCAGATGTTGTAGGAATATACAGAAAGCGGGAATTGGATGTTTTAAGGATTGCTGCAATTCCAAAGTCCTAGAGTCGAGCAGATAAGCAGCTGGTACTCAAACATATCTGGGATCCAGTAGTTGTGAGGGCCAAACATGGCAGATTGTGGTAATACTTTTTTGTAACTTCAAGATAATACTATAGTGAGTGTCACATGTACTTTAGGCATTGTTTTGTTTGTTCTCTCCTTAAATGTATGCCTGGGAACTTGAGTTGGTGTGGGTTCCTTGTACAGAAAAGTGGACCTGCCCCTTTTAAAGGAGGAACACTGCATGGACAGGACGGATTGCTGAAAGGGAATTTAAGGTATAGAGAGGGGTAAAAAGGGAAAAGAGAAAGTTAGAAAGCTTTCGTGGCATATTAGGAAAATTAACAGCAAATCAGTAGGTGTTGCAGTGCCCTATTCTGGTGGGGCCTCCATGGTTGTCTGAAGTACAGGAAAATTATCTCAATTTATTGAAAAAAATAAAGGGGAAAAGAGATGACCATGTTTAAAACATTGATGCAGTAGAATCTTATATTTATAATAACTATTATGGATATTTGCACTTGTATACAGTCGCCTCAAAGAGTACAGGTAGACTAGTTATAGAATTTGTGGTGCTTGATTTCCATATAGCGCGGGCAAGGATAAATGATCATTTGTCAGAATATCGGGTGAAATGGTAGCTGTGGTGTTAGCTTTACAAAGGGTGGAGAGGTGAGACCATTGAAAGCTGTAATATTATCTGATTCCAGTTCAGCACTTTCGACTAAAGATTTTCATTTGAAATTTAAGCCAGATACACTGTATAAATAATGTAAGCTATTTACGATTAAAATGATAAGACTTTACATATGCTTCCTGCACCTGTTGGTGTGGGTGGGAAGCAGATATCTTGAAAAAATGAAGCAACAAGAAGGGTGGAAGTGGATATGCACATCCCCTAGGTAAAAAAAGAAATGAAAAGCATGATAAAACTGAAATTAGAAGAATATGGAAGAGGCAGTGGGATGAAGAAAACAATATGGAGACATTTGTATAACATTCAAAAAAGAATGGCATAATTAGAACTGCAGGAAAGAACAAAACGGGGGGGAGGTGGTATTATAAAGATTAAGGGGTGGACATGCAAGGTTGAATTAATTTGCATTTAATGAAGCCATATATTGATTGGAGGTATATATATTTTTCTCAACAAGTAAACAGTCAAACATGTACTGGCAGAGTGTCCAAGATATACTTATGAGTGAGAATGGTCATCTTTACAGTTCAAAAAAGGGTCAAATTAGAATTTCATTTTGGTAATATTCTTCAGAAGGGTTCTCAGGATTATGGCTTTAAATATCTAATACAGTTTCTCAAGAATACAGGTCTTTTTATTGAAAATTTTACTTGTTTAATTACAGGGAGGTGGGGAAAGTGTGAATAGATATCCTGACACATTCTAGTGGGGAATGTGACAGTAATGCACCTGATAGCTGCTTGCGAACCACCATAAAACCAAAGAAAAAGAGAGAGACAAGAAGCAGGTAGGAAACACAAACCAAACCATCAACTGGAAGTGGATCTCATCTACATTACAAATAAGATGTGTTTCAGAAGACAAACACTTCCTTTTGTATTTTTTAATGGCATGCCCCATCATATTTACTGGAAAGCCCCGAACATTTATTTTATATTTTGGGTGGTGCAGATTTCTTCTGGTCACCATGTCATCTCTGAGAGTACAGACTTAAATGCAGACTGTTATTTTTGCAGAAACGGGGCAATAACCATGTTGGGAATTTGTAAATATTATACTTTGAAATGCTTTGGGGATTTGTGTTATAATGTTATTGTTTTCCATTGTTTGGGGGGATGTTAATACATTTGTAAATACCACTAACTGCCCGTTTCTCTGGCATTTTCTTGGGAAGTGAATAAATAAGACTGAATGTTGGTCTCTGGCCAAAAGCGGTGTTTAATTTATACTAAATATTTCCATTATGAAACACAGCTTTCTGATTGTCCGGGTTTCTGTGGGTTTTCAGATTCTGGGGAAGTGGGACAATACTGTTTTGATACAGGGACTCACAAGAGAGTTAGACACTAAACGGTGTAGACGCTGTTTAATTTGAGTTGCTCTTTGCTTATACAGGGTTTTTACAAAATGTAGATGATAAAAGTAACAGAATGACTTCTTTAAATGTTTACTGATATAGTAACAGTGCAGCAGCACCAAATTCATATAAAATAATCCCTTCTGATCGTAACAGTGTTATTGCAGTGTTTTTGGAATATTTACATTGACAGTTTCTTTCAGCTCAACATTTTTGATTGTTTTGTATTTTACGTGAAGTCCAAAGTATTTTGTGTTAGCCTTGTGAAAAGATATAAAATGAAAAATGTCACTAAATGGCAAAATTCATATTTTAGTCAAATATTTTGAATGTTAAAAATATTTGATTTTACCACTTTTAAGCAACCTATATATTTTAACTGGGGCATGAAAAAGAGCATTAATTCCTTCACATCTCTTCTCAAGTTGTTTAAATCTTGGCCCTGAACTTTTCTGGGAATTAAAGTCTTTTAAACAGAATAGAAACATTGTCTCAGTGAATTTTCTCAGTTATCTTACATTGGTACCAGCTATCCCATTTATGAATTTTGACATTGTAACAAATTCATACAGATTTCATAAAATAAATAAATTTCTGATGTTTAAAACCTTACTAGAAAATTGATTTTCTAATGATATGAAACAATATTTGATTTTCTTATAAATGTTGTTCTTAAACCACACTTTTTCACATATTCATTGTTTTTAAATGAACATTGTCCAGATGAACTAAGGTTACACATCACTTCTGTTACATACCTGCCTATGTCATGTCTTAACAAACAACTGTGCAGAATTTGCAGAGTTCCACCTCAAAAAGACTAAACTTGAAAGTGTTTGTGTGACTTTGGCCACATTGTTCAAATATTGCTTTGAATTTGCTCTTTGTTTGCTAAATATATTAAGTTTTAAATTGGTATCTTTTAGAGGTTTCGATGATTGCTGCTGCTGCAGAAAGAAACACAGAGATGTACTCTACCACTGACAAGATTCAATCAAGAAAGACAAAATGTTTTAAATCATTTTTTAGATACAGTACGTCATATGGAAAGTTGTAACACATAAAACAGCTCACAGATTTTAAATATTCCCCAAACACTGGTTGTTTTGGTAATATAAAGTATTTTTTAATCAGTATTAAATTTTACCAATTAGACAAAACGTTATGTCTTTTCCAAGCTAATTTATCAAAGAAAGATGGCACGAGTTTTTCACCTGTTCACATTTAAGTTATTAAATTACTTTCTATATACAGTACATCATTTAAATCTTGAATTACTAAAAATTTAAATACATGATTATGAAGAATTAGTACAATGGATTGTGACTTTACTTTAAAGTGAGTTCATCAAGAACAGCTGAGGTAAATTTTGCACACATTATGAAGTTTTTTCTTTAAACAGAGATCCATAGACACATGGAATAAGTTACTAAGTAGTGTGGTAGATGGTAGAACTTTAAGGACTTTCAGAACTTGATTTGATGTTATTCTGGAGGAATTAAGTGGAAGGACTGGCAAGCTTTGTTAGATTGCATGGCCTGTTCTCGCCCAGATTGGTGTAATATATTAATTAGGCTGCCTATTTACATGTATTTGCTGATCGTAACCATGTGAAGCTAATGTTTATTTTTTTTTTTACTTAATGATTGTGAAAACTAGCATTAAAATAAAAAGTGGTGTTAAATTTTATCTGTTTACAGTTTTTATATCAGTATCTCAATACAATTAAAAAAGTAATATTTTTACTTTTTCATTTTAATTGAAATTCATCCTTTCATTATTCTTCTACTGTAAGATAATCAATCACATTATCTTGAGATCCTTTTCTTCATTCTCTTCTGATCCCTCATATCCGGATCTTTCATCATTCTAAACATTTCTAATTGTCTTAGTCATCTAATTTGCGCCCTATCTTGGAAACTTATTATATGCAGAAACTGTAAAAATACTATTCATCTTATATGCAGTACTTTTAAATCAAAGTTAATTTCTGTAGACAGTTTCATTATATATATTCCTCTGACAAAGGTTGTATTTACATACAAGTATAACTGACTTACTATATATACTGTATATAAAATGCAAAAAAAAAAAGAATAAATAAAGTAAAATATTAGCACACATTCATTAAAAAAAACAGTTTAGGGAAGATATATAAATATTCTTTTGCTTCTATGCTCTGTGACATTACAGAATCTGACATGCTGTTATTGTAAAACAAGGAGTCAGAGGACAGAACACAAATGTACTAGGTAAGGATCTAGATTTGAATATACTTGCATTTATGTTATTATTTACACATATTCACATTTTGTTTTCTCATTTTTAATTTTATTGGAGGAAAATAACATTACATACACTCCCAAATAGAATGTATCGACAAAAAAAAAAAAATTCCATAAAATCAAGTCGAACTTAACAAAACAAATTCAACCCTCACCCAAAGAAAGACAGGATGGGCTACAAATTAAAAAAGGAGATCAGGGTTCATGTTCTGGTTCCTCCCTGCATGAGTGCACATGTCCTCCCCATATCTATGTGGGTTTCTTCCTCTTTCCTCCCAGTCCAAAGACATACAGGTTAGGTGAACTGGCAACCTTAATTGGCAATGATATGTGTTTGGGGTGTCTGTCTGTGTGTGTTTGCACTGCAATGGACTGGCACCCTGTCCAGATTCTGCTCCTGCCTCGAGCCCGAGCCCTATGATAGCTGGAATAGGTTCCAACACCCCTACTACCCTATTCAGTTCTAAGAGGGTTAGAAAATGAATGACATATTTTTAGAAAGTTTTAAACAGATCCTCTAAGTGAGAATTACATTTTTTCAATTTCAAATAATATAGAATATCAGTTACCTACTGACCTATAAAAGGTGGGATGGGATTCTTCCAGTCAAGCAGGATAAGTCTATGTGCTAGTCATGTGATACTGGCAATTACAATGAAGCTGTTCTTCTCCACTTTAAGCCCATCTGGGTATACATCAAATACACCTGCTAATGGGTTAGGAGTGATTCTAACACCAAAGCTGTCTGATAGGCATTCAAAGATTTTTGTCCAGAATAATGTTAATTTGGTGCACTTCCAAAACATGTTTCCCAGTGAGGCTGGAGCTAGATTTCAGCATTTGCAGGTTGGATCTTTGGTTTAATTTTGGACAATTTTACCTGAGATAAAATGTGATTGATAAAAGATTTTAGGTTGAATGATTGAATGCTTTGTGTATATGGAGCTAGCGTGTATTCTAGGAATGGCTGCCCTCTTCTCCTTTTCTGAGATGTAAAGCGAGAAAGTCGCTTCCCCACTGTACCCTAAGATCTTTAAAAGGAAAAGACGTTAATATGACTTTATATATTGTTGAGATGCTTCTGCTTTTCAAGACTGATCAGTATTTCTTCTGCAAATAGAAGTGGATAGAAGGTATGGAAAATTGGCTAGGTTCTTTTTAACAAAATTTCTGCTTTGAAAGTAGTGGTAAAATTGGCGTGCTGGGAAGTTAAATTTGAAGTGTAATTGTTCATAAGATGCAAAAACATTACCTATATACAGTTCTCTAATTGTTTTAATCCTGGACATTTTCTAAAATCAAATACTATATAGGGTTTGAGAGGGTTGAAAATGTGATTATCCTGTACAGATACAACACATAAAAGCTTCTTTGCCTTGAAGTGCTTCCTGGATTGGTACTATATTCTGAATGATTGATGGACAATTGGATTTTGGTATATTGGCAATAATTTGTATTTACTGTGGCACAAAAGCAGGGCATATACAGTAATGAAGGACAGCAAGAGTTTATTTTATTGCAGACCAGGCTTGTATATATTCATCATTATGTGTCAATGTCCAGGGCCTCTGCATAACACCTTGCATAGAATTCACACTAAAACATGGCGACAGACAAAAGTGGAAATGTGCGTCGTACAAAAATCCAGATGCATAAACCTGTGCAATCCTGGTCAGCATGAAAAGTAACACGCGTGCAGCGCCTGCTGCACTCCCCAACTCCTCCCAGAATTATGCCTCTTTGAATATGCAAATCAATATAAATAGCCCTTAAGCTCAGCGTTCTGTGAAAAGGCAATGGTAAAAGCACAGGGGAATAAGAAGAATTTTAGCGAATACCAGGTAGAGGCACGGGAAAAAGTACTATTTGTTGGTTTAAGCAATGATATAATCAACAAAAGGAAGTTGATTGAGTGACAGCGTGGTGGAGAAACTCGAATGTTCAAGTTCAGAAAGTTGGAAAGTGTCCGAATTAAATAAGAAGTGGTCAGATATCAAAGTCACCGTGAAAAGCGTCGTAGCCCACCGTCGATATGAAAGCTTTTTAGGATACAGAGAAAAAAAAAATAGGAACACAGTGAGAAAAATGTTCAAATGTCAACTTTAATCTCGAAATTTCCAATTTAATCATGTACCTTTTATTTTGTCATCAAAGTAGAACATCATAAACTTCATCTTTGGAGCGTGAAAATGTGCGTGGCTTTACACCAAGTTTTGTTTTTATACATCGTGATGTGAGCATGGAAACAGCTGTATCGCAACATTTTTGTGCATACACTACATTTAGATAGATAGATAGATAGATAACTAGATAGATAGATACTTTATTAATCCCAAGGGGAAATTCACATAATCCAGCAGCAGTATACTGATACAAAAAACAATATTAAATTAAAGAGTAATAAAAATGCATGTAAAAACAGACAATAACTTTGAATAATGTTGGCATTTACTCCCCCGGGTTTAATTGAAGAGTCGCATAGTGTGGGGGAGGAACAATCTCCTCAGTCTGTCAGTGGAGCAAGACAGTGACAAAAGTCTGTCACTGAAGCTACTCCTCTGCCTGGAGATGACACTGTTCAGTGGATGCAGTGGATTCGTCATGATTGACAGGAGTTTACTTAGTGCCCGTCGCTCTGCTACAGATGTTAAACTGTCCAGCTTTATTCCTACAATAGAGCCTGCCTTCTTAACAAGTTTGTCCAGGTGTGAGACATCCTTCTTCTTTATGCTGCCTCCCCAGCACACCAACAGCGTAAAGAGGGCACTTGCCACAACCGTCTGGTAGAACATCTGCATAATCTTATTTCAGATGTTGAAGGGCGCCAACCTTCTAAGAAAGTATAGTGGCTCTGACCTTTCTTACACAGAGCATCAGTATTGGCAGTCCCGTCCAATTTGTCATCCAGCTGCACTCCCAGGTATTTATAGGTCTGTACCTACACAGTCTCCTCTGATGATCACGGGGTCCATGAGGGACCTGGGCCTCCCTAAAATCCACACACAAGTTCCTTGGTCTTGCTGGTGTTCAGGTATAAGTGGTTTGAGTCACACCATTTAACAAAGTCTTTGATTAGCTTCCTGTACTCCTCCTCCTGCCCACTCCTGATGCAGCCCACAATAGCAGTGTCATCAGCGAACTTTTGTACGTGGCAGGACTCCGAGTCGTATTGGAAGTCTGATGTATACAGTAATCCCTCCTCGATGCATAAAGTAGAAACCATATGTTTCTATGGTTTATTTTATATATTTTAAGCCCTTATAAACTCTCCACACTGTTTTATAAATATTCCCACGTACAGTTATACAGCATAAACCCTTTATATTCTCATAGATATTAGGTAAGATTCATTGAAATTATGTATGTAAACACACTGTTTATATACAGTAAAACCTAAATATTATTTTAAAGATATCGAGTGTCTCTGATATCACATATGTTATAGCTATTACGATGACAGGCTAACAGCAATAAATCACATTACAATGAAAGAAAAATTGTATACAGTAAATGTGTGTACAGTGACACTAAACAAAATTAATTATAGTTTACTCACCAACAATGACCACGATGACTTGTCCGATGCTGATGAGCTTAGTTTTACTGCACAACAAAGGAGAGCATTACAGCTCTTCTAAGGAGCTTCTTCAAGCGACTGTGAAGCACCATATTGTTCTTCTTCTGGCAGTCTTCAATCCAAATCCTAAAGCAGATTCCATCCAGACTACTGCCTTATTACATCCACTTACAACTCGTTTTGCACCCTGCTTAAAAGGACACTTTGACCGTAGATCTTATAATTCTTTCCTACTTTTAAATAAAAGAATCGTAGCCTCATTGGATGACGTAATGGCGTCCTACAGCAGTGTAACTTTTCCCTTCCTTCAACAAATCCAAAACTTTTTACCTTTTAGGCAATCGTTAACATCTTCCGTTGGCTTGGGCTAGCCCCTGAAGCAGTAGCAGGAGCAGATCGTTTTGGAACCATAATGAAGGGCTTGACTATGCACAAAGACAAACACAAAAAAGTACAAAAGTTAACTGTTTACACAGCGAAACACGTTGATGCTGAATGAGCAAGAGACTTCTGGTTAGCAGCAGAATCGAATTTGGCTCTCCGTCAGCTGAGCCAATCAACACACAGGAACTCAACTGCATGCTCTGATTAGTTAGCTTCTCAGCCATCCGCCAATAGTGTCCCTTGTATGAAATCAACTGGGCAAACCAACTGATGAAACATGTACAGGAAGTAAAAAGACCTGTTGTCTGCAGAACCTGTGAAGCAGCGAAAAATTGGCGTTATATATTTAGATATGCTTACATATAAAATCCACGATAGATTGAAGCCGCGAAAGTCAAAGCGCGATATAGCGAGGGATTACTGTATAGGCTAAACAGGACCAGAGAAAGTACAGTCCCCTGCGGTGCTCCTGTGTTGTTGACCACAATGTCAGACCTGCAGTTCCCAAAGGCGCATATATTGAGGTCTGTTTGTAAGATAGTCCACGATCCATGCCACCAGGTGTGAGTCACTCCCATCTCAATCAGCTTGTCCTTAAGGAGCAGAGGTTGGATGGTGTTGAAGGCGCTAGAGAGTCCAAACATAATTCTTACAGCACCACTGCCACTGTCCAAGAGGGAGAGGGATCGGGGTAGCATGAAGATGATGACATCCTGCACTCCCACCTTCTCCTGGTATCACGAACAGCAGAGGGGCGGGGCGTGGCGGACCTGTGGCCTCAGGTGTTGAAGCAGCAGCCGCTCATGGTCTTCTCCATTTGGCGTCAGGCGACAGGCGGAAGTCATTTAACTCACTAGGACATGATACCTTTGGGTGATACAAGATGTTTTCCAAAGCCTCGGGACTCTGCCTGTTCCAGCCTCAGGTTGAAGATGCTGTAAGGACTCCCCAGTTCCAAGCGCACAGGCCTTCAGCAGTCGTGGCAATACACCATCTGGACCATCTGGACCTGCTGCTTTGCTGGCACAGAAGTCTTCTCAGCTCTCTGCTCACCTGTGCTGCTGTAATTGTGGGTGGGGATGTCTCACCTATGCTGGTATCAGCAGAAGGATGGTTGGAGGATGAAGTACTCCGATGTGAGAGTGGGTTAGGGTGGTCAAACCTATTAAAGAAGTTGTTCATTTGGTTTGCTCTCTCCACATCTCTCTCGATGGTGGCACCCCCTTCGAGCTGCAGCCAGTGATAATCTTCATCCCATCCCACACACTTCCTTCATGCTGTTGTTCTGCAACTTCTGCTCCAGCTTTCTCCTGTACTGCTCTTTCACCGCCCTGAGCTGGACTTGGAGTTCCTTCTGCATGCGCTTCAGCTCATGCTGATCACCGTCTTTAAAAGCCCTTTTCTTCAGGTTCAAAAGGCCCTTGATGTCACTTGTAATTCATTGCTTGTTGTTAGCATAGCAGCGTACTGTTCTTACTGGAACTACAATGTCCATACAGAAGTTGATGTAATCAGTTGTGCAGTCAACAGCCTCTTCAATGTTCTCACTATGTGACCCCAGCAGTACAGTATATCCCAGTCTGTAGTTTCAAAGCAGTCTCTCAGAGGATGCTCTGCCTCAGGGGACCACTTCCTGAATGATCGTGTGGTTGTAGATAGCGCCTTCACTTTTGGTTTGTAGTGAGGCTGAAGTAGAACCAGGTTATGATCTGCTTTCCCAAGCCCAGGCAGCAGGGTGGCGCTGTATGCGTCTTTAACGTTTGCATGCAGTAGGTTAATAGTCCTATTTCCCCGGGTGTTACAGTCCACAAACTGGAAGAAGGCAGGTAATGTTTTATCCAGCGTTACATGGTTAAAGTCTCCAGAGATTAGCACAAAGCGCTCTCATGAGGCCCCAGGTGTTTATACCTTTATATTTGCCACCTAGTAATAAAATTGAAAGTTAGGTAGTACCATGCCACCTTCTGCTTTAGGGCTTTGTAGAGCTGCCTTTTGAATGTGTGGACGTCTGAAATTTC
>NW_024378717.1:0-27469 GCF_016835505.1 Polypterus senegalus
AATGACACGAGGGTGAGACCAGAAACATCCTGAAAATCAGAACGTCTAGCTCTACGCTCCCAGTCTTTGCAGTGATCAGACAGGTTGTTCCCCTGTGTTCATTCTATCATCATTATTGCACATTTCAGAGCCTCCGGTGGTTGTACGTGATTTGCGGTCTCTTGAGGTGGTTAAGGGCTCAGATGTTGTACTACAGTGTGAAGTTACTGGAACGGCACCCTTTAAAATCACCTGGTATAAGGATGCTAAAGAAATGTGGAGCAGTAAGAGACACACTTTTAAGGATGAAAATGGAGCCATTAGCTTCCACATTTCAAAATGCGATGCTCTAGACGTTGGCGAGTACCAGTGCACTGTTACCAACGATGTGGGCAGTTGCACTTCCAAGTGTAAGCTCACAACTAAAGGTTGGTCACTTTGTAAAAATTACCTTTGCCCATCTATATTGTCCTGCTTTTACTTTGCCCATATACATTCATTCTTAATATTTTTTTACAAACAGAGCCGCCATCTTTTATCCAGAAAATAGAAAACCTTGTCACAGTGGTGGGACACTATGCATTGTTTCAGTGTACTGTAACCGGATCGCCCCCCTTGTCAGTAAGATGGCAGAAAGACGAAGACTGGCTCTCAGAGGGGGCTAATACTGAAATGAAATTTGAGAACAATGTGGCAACACTGAAAATCGGATACGCTGAAGCCTCTCATAGCGGAAGGTACACCTGCCAGGCCATAAACGAGGCAGGAACTGACAAGTGCTTTGCCACATTAGTAGTGAAAGGTTGGTGCTGCAATTGGGTTCTTGGGGTGGTCTTGGAGGGTAAAGGGTTCCCAGCCATTCCCTTGCTGATTCTTGCCTTGATCTTGCATCTGCAGAACCTGCTGAGATCACAGAAAAGTTCAAAGCGATGAGCGTGACAGCAGGTGACCCGATCAGCCTGGAGTGTACTGTGGTGGGCACTCCTGAATTGAAAGTGAGGTGGTTTAAGGATAATAAAGAACTCTTTCCGAGCAGACAGTATAAAATCAGCTTTGTTAACAACGTAGCCAGCTTGAAGATTCAGTCAGCCCACAAAGATGACATGGGCGAGTATTCCTTTGAAGTTTGCAATGACATTGGAAGCAGCACTTGTAAGGCATATCTGACCGTTCTAGGTTGGTGCTCGTCTTTGTTTCCTTCACATTGCGCATGTTAATCTCTTGGTTGTTTCTTAAGGCTGAAAAGAGTGCTCTCATTTTTTTTTTTGTATTGCACAGAGCAAGTAATTCCTCCATCGTTCATCAAAAAGCTTGCCGACGTGCAGCAGGTTTTAGGATCTTTCGTCCGAATGGAGTGCAAAATTTCTGGCTCTCTTCCAATCCACGTGGACTGGTATAAGGATGGCAGCAGCGTAGCTGGCATCTCAAAGTGCCACACTACCTATCAAGACAACACCGTGTCCTTGGAGATTCGCGACATCGAAGTGGATGACGCCGGAACTTACACCTGTAAACTGGCCAACACTGCCGGAACTTCCGATTGCAGTGGTACCTTAATGGTTAAAGGTCAGCTGATCTTTCTGTCCAATCACGTGGACTTATCTTTATTTCTTAACGAGGTGGCTCTTAAGCTGGGCATGAAAGGGGCGTGGTCAATCTGTAAGTACACGCCCACATTCCAGTCCCCGCACCCTTAATTGGCTTTAACTGAAGTGGAATCGCGGAGTAAATGAAATGGGGATACTGGTGGGCCACCATCTTAATGTCTTCTTCTTGGAAATGGTGAACTACTCTTTCTTTCTTACTGTAAAATCTTGTTAACTTCTAACCTCTTGATATTTTGTTTTCTTAACACATTTTTTAGAACCACCAAGCTTTATAACGAAACCAGAAGACCAACGAGTTCTCCCGGGGGCTGCTGTGCATTTTAAGAGTACTTTTAAAGGAACGCCCCCCTTTACTGTAAAATGGTTGAAAGATGACCGTGAAATAATAACCGGACCAACGTGTTTTGTTGGACTTGAAGGGTCGTCGTGCTATTTAGACCTTTTCTCTGTTGATGTTTCCGACAGTGGAGTATACACGTGCCAAGTTAGCAATGACGCTGGCACAATCAGCTGTGTGACGCAGTTATTTGTCAAAGGTTTGCACAGTTTCTTTCTTTTTCTTTCATATCTTCACCTGTAAGGTGGCGGAGGGGTTAGGGATCTGCACTGGCAATCGGAAGGTTGTTGGTTCGAATTGCCAGTAGGGACTCTGCTCTGTTGGGCCTTTGAGCAAGGCCTTAACCTGCAACTGCTGAGCGCTTTGAGTAGTGAGAAAAGCGCTATAGAAATGCAAAGAATTATTATTAAGTGATCCTATTACATTCTTCTCACTAACTTTTCTTTTACAGGATCCTCTTAATCTTTAAAAAAAAATCAAGACAATGTTAAATCTTTCACCTTTGTTTGTTAGTTAGTTAAGTCAGGACATGTTGATGCTCTTTCTTTTATGACACTTCTCTTGCTGTCTTCATTTCTCAGAGCCTCCCACGTTTGTAAAGAAACTTGAGCCCTCCAAAGTGGTGAAATGCTCCAACGCAGCCCACTTTGAATGCAAAGTCACCGGGTCTCCGGAAATCCGAATTTCTTGGTTCAAAAAGGACACGAAATTAAGTGAAGACGAAAGGCACAGGATGTCTTTTGTGGATTCTGTGGCTGTTCTTGAGATTGAAAACACCAGCGTTGAAGACAGCGGTGACTACATCTGTGAAGCGCAGAATGAGGCCGGGACCCTGAGCTGTAGCACAGCACTTATAGTCAAAGGTTAGAAGCCATGTTTCTTTCTTCCTTTCTTTTCAGTTTTTAACAGATTGTTTTTTTAGATGCTTGTTTAGTTTTGAATCATGCTGTTAAACTGGGCTGTGGTGGGTCGGCGCCCTGCCCGGGGTTTGTTTCCTGTCTTGCGCCCTGTGTTGGCTGGGATTGGCTCCAGCAGACCCCCGTGACCCTGTAGTTAGGATATAGCGGGTTAGATAATGGATGGACGGATGGATGTTAAACTGGGTAATGCTGGGAAAGCACGGACTGTGTCCTTGGACAAATTGATGTACAATATTTCCATTCTCAGCTATGGCCGTAAGCTTTGATAGTGGCCAGAAAGAATGACATTTAAGGCAACGTTTCTCAACCTTTAATTATTCGCGACCCGAGTTTTCATAACAGTTTTAATTGCGCCCCCCTCACGTTTTTTTGAAACCCTAATAAAATGTATTCCGATATTTTTTGCTGCCGATACACCGCTACAAGTTTTATTATACCTACTTAACTTTTTATCTAACTCTAGATTTTTTGTTCTAGTATCAGAATGTAGTTTTAGTTAATTTGTTTTGGTTTCAATAGATGGATTTTTCATATTTTTGTTTTCTTTTTTTCATATCTTCACGTCCCTTTTTTTGTTAGGCGCACCTCACAGGTTGAGAACCGCCGATTTAAGGAACGATTGTCCAATTTAGGTTCTTATATAGCAGGGGTCTCCAACACGTCGCTCACGAGCCCGGTAGCTCGCAACCCCTTTCCAAGTAGCTCACCAAAGGATTAATGAATCCTACATACATTTGAAAACTTGATTAGTCAAATTAGGAAATTAGGGGTAGGCGACCTTTCTAAAAAATCACATCACGATCCACGATCTGAACTGCAATCTCTCTTTTCAACGTGGCAGACACTTAAGAGAATATCCTGACTCAAACTCATCAGGACCGAAGTAACAGTTTATTTTAAATATCAAACAAAGTTGAATTCAGTTGTTCTCTCGTTCGCTAGCTAAGCGGAGTTAAGGAAGACGCCCCGAAGATGGCGAGTGAGTGAGGAAGGCCCCTCCCCTCCCCTCAGTCTGCTGCGTGTTTCTCAGATTCATACAAATAAATCGTTACCTGCACGCGAACTCTGACACATAGTGAAATGAGAGAAGTCGCAAAATCAACCGGAATGTTCAAGCAAATTAGAGAAAAAACCCGATCTAAATTCGTGAAGTAGTTTTCTTGTGAAAAGTGGACAGACATACAGACGTTGGGTTTTATATTTTATATATTAGTAAACCTTCAAAATAATGTGCAGTTAAAGTCTCAACAACATTTCTGGAGCTTAACAGATAACCAGATAACTCGAAGAATCTTCACCAAGCAGCTCTGAAAATGTCCGCTTTGTTTGGGTCTCCATACCTCTGAGAGTCTGACATGAATGTCATGAAGTCAAAGTGCAGAACACGACTGACAGACGGACATTGAAATGACTGAACCTAAGGGGGCTCCACTCCACCATACACCTCAGTGCCAGTCATCTGACTCACTAAACAACACATCACACATGCGACTGGACCTGTGACTAAAGTGACACAGTGACAAATGAAGAAGTCAGATCGGTGGATTTGGAATTGCATTGTTCTGTTTTGACAGCATTCATGTTTTAATTCAATAGCGTGAGAGACACTAGAAAATACATACAGACATACAAAATGGACTTGCAGGTGAACTCAATATTTTTTTGTGATGTTTTAATGTAAAATGTGAGTTGTGGACACCAACATTTTGTAAATGTTCAGGCATTCAGTTATTTTGGGTTGAAATAAGCGATGAGAATAAACATTAGAAAACAGGAGTAGCTGTCGGCCATTTTAACTTTGTAAAAGTAGCTCTCAGGGGAAAAAAGGTTGGAGACCCCTGTTATTTAGGGTTGTAGAGGTTACTGTCCATGAGAGCAGTCTGGGAGGACCACAGAATGGAACTGCTACTGCCTCGGGCACCTAGTGAAGATGTCCTCTCATTGTACTGCTGGTCATGAGGCATTGAAAGATCCTGAGAAAAAGGTTGGGTCTGATATGTGCAACCTTGTGGAGAGACCCCCCTAACCGAAGGAAATGGACAAAAAGTGACAGGGATTTCCCTTTGCTTGTTTTATTGTTTAAAATATTTTTCTTGATGGACTCCGGAGAACTTATTATGTGACAAAACTGGAAATGTGGCTTACATTGCCAACAGTCTTATTTGCTGGAGAGAATCTGCACTCGCGTAATCAAGCAAATAATTCTGTTCCCTGATCTTGACAAAACGCCGCACTTTCTCTTTTAGAGGCCCTTTCATTTTTCAGCTGATTCATTCATCAAAGTGATTTCATTCAAACAATGTATTCGACTTAATCACATCAACACATTTTTATGGCACATCAACAGTGGAGATTTTCAAATGAAAGGTTTGGATCACTCTGGTTCAAATTTTAGTAAAGGTTGTGATTTTTGGTCTCCTACCAAAGCTGGTAAATAATTTCAGGTCACAAGGGCAATAAAAAAAATACCAGGAGATGAAAATACATTCTAAACGTTGTAAAAATTCAAATTAACCCTAGATATGGGGACATCGTAGCTTTTACCTAAACAAACAAATGACAGATTTCTTATGTTCAAACCAATGATGGCAGTGCCCATACTAAAACAATATGGCAATGAGGGAGATCAAATTTAAAATCAAATCAAAACCAAAAATGAATGCAACATGGAATTCTTTAACGTCAGAAGTCTCCACGGGTTTTCTGAGGCCTAGTAACGACTATAAACAATTTAAATAGTCTGAAAGCACGAACAAAATGACCATTGGACTATAATCTGAAGCCGCAGTGTTTTTCCATCAGTGAGCCTCGTGCATCGTCCTGTCATTATCACCTTTATGCAAAGCCCTGGAAATGCTGAAATTTGCACCTAGAAATGATGAAAAGCTCAACAGGAAAGGCAGTATTCAAAGCACTTGTACATTTCTAGTGAGCGCCTTAGGGGGGGAGTCCCCTCCAAACACTATTCAGGTAAACAGAAACTGTTAGGAATGGTGTCACACAAGTGAACAGACACAGGGAGTAACGGTAATTATTCATCTTCCCTCTTGTAGAGCCCCCTGTGTTCGTCAAAATCCCAGAACCAGTGGAAGGCATGAGAGGCAAAGATTTGAGTCTTGAATGTGAGCTCTCAGGTTCACCACCCTTTCAGATCACCTGGTATAAAGACAAAAGACAGATCAAGGACAGTAGGAAATACAAGGTGACACACGAGGGCTACAGTGCCACCCTCCATATTTTAAATTTGGAAGCCTCCGATATGGGAGAGTATGTGTGCACTGCAGCAAACAACGTCGGCAGCGACACCTGCACTGGTGTGGTGAAGCTCAAAGGTTAGTAAATCCACAGGCATGGTCTTCCTTATGAAATGTTCTCTTGTGGTGACTCTTTATTTCTTTAACCTTTATGATCTCTTAACTTCTTCAGAACCCCCAGTCTTTGTGAAGAAACTGACCAACACGACAACTGTGGTGGGAGACGAGGTCACTCTGACCGCAACAATAAAAGGCTCACAGCCAATTAGTGTGTCGTGGGTCAAAGACAAGGAAGACGTGATCCGAGACAGTGAAAATACCAACATATCATTTGAAAATAATGTTGTCACTCTGAAAATCAGCAACGCGGAGCCAGTCAATAGTGGCAAATATGTCTGTCAGATTAAAAACGATGCAGGAATGCAAGAGTGCATGGCCACGTTGTCAGTTCTAGGTCAGTACAGAGACGTCTTTGCCGGGCTGTCCTCTTCCGCAGTTCTTCTTCGCTGCTCTTGCGTATCTTACTCAAACCACCAACTGTACTCTGCCTTACTTTACAGAACCCGCAGCCATCGTAGAAAAACCAGCCCCTGTGAGTGTGACGGCAGGAGACGCAGCCTCATTAGAGTGCACGGTTGTTGGCACTCCGGAGCTGAAAGCGAAATGGTTTAAGGACGGCAAAGAACTTGTCTCTGGCCGAAAGTATAAGATCACCCTGGTCAAGAATGTGGCCGCACTTAAGTTTTTGTCTGCTGAGAAGGGCGACACTGGCGAGTACACGTTTGAGGTCAAGAACGATGTTGGTGCTAGCAGTTGCACGACAACGGTCACTGTTTTCGGTTTGTTCTTACTTTCCCTGTTTTCTTCACTTCACATTTATTAGCCAATGATGTAACCAAGATAAAAATGGGTAAATGTCATGCCGTTTCTCCAACAGATAAAATTATCCCTCCATCGTTCACAAGAAAATTAAAAGAGACGCAGGCCATCTTAGGTGCCTCCGCCCAGATGGAATGCAAAGTTTCAGGGTCCACTCCTCTAACAGTCGAATGGTTCTTTGATGGCGATGAGATCACAGATGGAGAGAAATACCAAATAGCATACACCGAGAACACATGTTCTTTGCAAATTAACAATCTTGAGGTGTCTGACGCTGGAAAGTATAAATGCCAGGCATCTAACACGGCGGGAGCAGATGAATGTGCTGCCACTTTGACAGTCAAAGGTCAGTAAAAAAACCCATCTTGAGCCAGAGATGGACCCAAGTCTTTTTTGCGATCTCACACTCTTGCTCCTCTGGGGCCTAAATATTCTTTTCTTTTGTCTTCTGTCCTCCTTCTTCCTTGATGTGTTTAGAGCCCCCCTCTTTTGTGAAGAGGCCAGACGCTCTTGAAGCTCTGCCAGGCTCGAACGTCACATTTGTTGCCACGGTTAGCGGAACCCCTCCGCTCAAACTGAAATGGTTTAAAGGCAGCAGCGAGATAGTAACGGGACGAAACAGTGCCGTTCTCCTGCTAGGCACAACAGCTTCTCTGGAAATGATTAACGTTGACTCGTCCCGATCTGGCGAGTACACGTGCGAAATCACTAATGACGCCGGCAAGGATGTGTGCTCCACAAGTCTCTTTGTGAAAGGTTGGTGTCAAAAAGACGCAACTGTGCCCTCCTTCCACAAAGAGAAGTGTCCTAATTGATATTTGTGCTGTTTTATCAGAGCCAGCAAAATTCCAGAAGAAACTTAAAGAGTCGAGCGTCGAGGTGGGCAAATCCCTGTTTCTTGAGTGCACTTATTCGGGCACCCCTGAAATTCTAGTCCAATGGATGAAGGATGGCACCGAGATCAGTGCTTCGGACAAGTTTATCATAACCACCACGGAAAACTCCTGCATTCTGGAGATCCTGGACTGCCGCAAAGAGGATGGTGGCAGATACACTTGTGAGGTGACAAACGAAGCAGGACGGGACACGTGCCAGGCGGGAGTGTCCATACTTGGTTGGTGCTCTTTAATGATTTGCAATGGAAGGGCTGCTTGCTTTTCTTTTCGCTGTCTGCTTTGGGCTGGAATCTAACCCCCACGTTTCTATTGTACTTTAGAGCCCCCGTATTTTGTGCAGAGCTTACAGCCCATGGACGTGACAGTAGGAGACTCTGTCTGTCTGAAATGTCAAGTTGCGGGAACCCCTGACATCAAGGTGTCCTGGTATAAAGGAGATACCATCCTACGGGCCACTGTGAACTGCAGAATGGAGTTTATGAATAACATTGCAGCTCTGAAACTGAACAAAGTGTCCAAAAATGACATCGGGGAGTTCACATGCAAAGCTGAAAACCGTATTGGGGCAGCATCTACAAGCACCTCCTTGAATGTGCAAGGTGACCCCGCGGCTCTTTGTGATCAGTTTAAGCTTTGCTCTTTGTGTTTTTGTTTTTTTTTGCTTAGTCAGTCTTTAATTGCGCTGTTCTGTTACAGATGCCAAAACCCCACCCACCTTCACGCGGAAACTCACGAGCATGCAAGCCATTGTGGGTAATCCCATTGTGTTTGAGTGTCAGATTTCTGGGACATCCCCGATTGAGGTTTCTTGGTATAAGGATGGGAAATCTTTAAAGGGACAAGCCGATTTCATCACATCGTTTGCAGATAACACTGCAGTTTTAGAAATTGCTTGCACCGATAAGTCGCATTCTGGTGAATACACCTGTGAAGCTTCCAATGCTATCGGAAGTGCTTCTTGTCGAGCCAAGCTCGGACTTCAAGGTTGGTCTCAGTTTGTGCATTCATGTCACTTTTTGTTTCTTTACATTTCTTTCACACGATTCTTTGATAATTTTCTTGCAATCATGACGTGTCTGCTTTGTGTTTCATCCTAAGTCATTCATTACTCTTCCATTTCAATTTTAGAGCCCAAGTTTGCTCCCGTCTTTGACAGAAAGCTCTCTCCGGTGGAGGTGGCCGTGGGAGACGTGATTGAACTTACCTGTCATGTGACTGGCACGGCACCGATGAAAGTCACATGGTCAAAGGACAACAAAGACATCCGAACAGGAGGAAATTACAGAATCGGATTAGCTGATGACGCCCCCAAGCTGATTATTCTTAAGGCCGATAAAGGAGATTCGGGCCAATACACATGTCATGCTAGCAACGATAAGGGGAAGGACTCTTGTACGGCCCAGGTGGTGGTCAAAGGTATTTCATCTCGGATTCTTGCAAACCAAATTCCAGTAATTCGTTGTCTTCTTTTTATATTTTTTTTTCCCAGCAGTAAAGCATGAAGCCTCTTCTTCTTTCATTTTAAATCTCAGTCTCAGTACTAATCTGTGATGTTTCTTTGTTTACTTGCCAACACACATTTATGGAATTTCTGCTTCATCTTTGACTGATTATGGGGCTCATTATCAAAAGTTAGAATTTAGCCTCTCAGTTATGAGACTTATGAGTTATGAGTTAGCCTCTCTGCTGCCTCTCAGTTATGAGACTCGGGTTCGCTTCTTGGGTCCTCCCTGCGTGGAGTTTTCACGATTCTCCCCGTGTTTGGACTGTGGGAGGAAATCAACGCAAAGACATGCAGGTTAGGTGCATTGGCGATCCTATATTGTCCCTAGTGTGTGCCCTGTGGTGGGTTGGCGCCCTGCCCGGGGTTTGTTCCTGCCCTGTGCTGGCTGGGATTGGCTCCAGCAGACCCCTGTAACCCTGTATTAGACAATGACTGACTGACTGAATTCTTTACAAAACCCTCCTAACAGAATTCCCAACATAGTTAGTTTTTAAAAATGTTTTTTAGTTCACCTATAACAGAATAATAGAATTGAAACTTTTTTAATTATTTTGATTGACTGTATTTTTACTCTTTACCGAGTACAGACATGTGCAAAAGTTTCCAACTATATTTTCCACACATGGACACGTAAATTAGGGTAAACTCACTAAACGGAGTTATTTCAGTTTGATTCACACAATTATTTTGGCAAAGATTGTTCATTGAGATGATAATTCACAGATGGCCAGCCGTTTTGTTGTGGAAGAGTCGGACGGTGACCCTGTTTTTACCTTAAGACTTTCTATGTGGATCTGAGTATCGCTAAACCTTTGCCTCTTACCCTATCCCAGCGTTTCTCAACCTTTACGTATTTGCGACCCATGTTTCGCACCCCACTAACATTTTTTTAATACCAATTTGTTCTTTTTTAATTAATGATATATCATAGATGCATATTTTATTATACCTACTTAAGTTTTATCGACATTTATCTAACTCTATATTTATTTTTCTAGTATCCGAATGTAGTTGAAGTTCCTTTGTTTTGGTTTCAATAGATGGATTTTTCATATTTTTGATTCTTGTTTTCTTTTTTTCACATCTTCGTGCCCCCCTTTTTGTTACTTTGCGCCACCCTAGGGGGTCTGCCCCACAGATTGAGGACCACTGCCCTATTAATTCACGCTTCCCAGCCAGTCATGAAGAGGCAACTGCACTAAGCAGCTCCCCTTGTGGTCGCTGTCTGTGGTTAAAGTGCTCCAGTCTCTTATTTCTAGACACCAGAAAGGAAACACAGAAGTGTGTTCATACGTTTATTCACTCAGCATATAGAATTACATTCTCTAAATGACACTTCTTAATGTGCCAATAGCAGAAGAACAGAACAACGGAGTGTGACGACTCATAACATTACAACCTGGATGGACAGCAGCTCTTCTTGCTACAAGTCTAGGCACCCAGAGTGTGCAGAGGCTCAGCTGGTTCTTTTAATCTTGCGTTGCGCTTCTGAGCTCAATCATTTTTCAATCCAGAATGATCTCTGTATGGGATCGATGAAAGGAGGGAGACCTAGAGCGTCTGGCGAGTATTGTATGTGTATGCATTCACAGTGGATATAGAAAAGAATCCTCCCCTTGGAAATATTCCCATTTTTTGTTGCTTTACGGCCTTAAATGTAAACACACAGACTAATATTTTTTTCCAGCTTTACTTACTCAATGCCATCTATAACATCCAAGTGAAAGATATCACGATATAAAAAATAAAAAACAAGACCCCTTGGATCAAATAGGCGTCATAGTGAGGGACCATTTCCAGTCTTATGTGTAGGCGTTTGGCTTTAACTCAATATTGGCAAGGCAAAATGAAAAATTGAAATAAAATGCTGGCATACCTAAACGCGTGAAGACCGTTATGCATTCTGACGTTTTTAGCCTCTTGATGGCCCTTCCATCAGGTCACTTGTCGTTCAGGAGATGAATTCGGGGCTTCTGTTGTCTACTAAGTGACCTGCTCCCTGGCGTCGCTGCTGTTGCCCATTTCTTTCCAAATCACACAGTTAGGCTTCCTCTCTGTTTTCATTGTGACCATGTCTGTAGACCTTCCAAAGCACCCTCCAAATATTAATAGGATTTACCACCACAGCCTTGCCATTCCATTTGTGTTGTCACCAAAACCAGTCTCCTTCTTTTCCATTGAGAATTCTTGGGTCTTACCCCATTACAATCCTGTGCTACCCCTCCTGCTTATTAAATTTCTTGTTCATTGTGTATCCCATCATAAAAGGCATATTCAAAAGATTTCCTTTACATTGTATCACAGTTCTAAAGTGAGCGATGGTAATGCAGTGGCAACCCACCTACCTCACATGAAAAAGGCAGCTTTTCATTGGAATGTCTTCTCGTATTCATTGGCATGACTGGGTGGTCTCTCTTGATCATTTCTTATGCCAGCTCTTCCAGAAGTTCTTTCCCTGACAGTTTCTTTATGTGACAGTCGCACTTGTCTTATCTTACCCACCATCTACTTTATGGCCATGATTTCCTTCATCATCTCTTCAGTTCTATGTCAGCCATACCAGCAGGGAAACAAGCCCACTCTGTGCAATAATAGACCGGGTTGGTCTGAGGGGAACCGTTCAACTTTAATTTGAATTCTCTTTGCTCTATTATGGCGCCCATCTCAGAGCGTTGATTCTGAATTCAAAATTTTTGCTGCTGTGTGACATAAAGTGAGATTTCTTTTACCATTTTCTTTGAATGTCTCCAGTGAGTAAAAGTGGTTATTAAAGTGCAGTTGATGTCTCGTAATTTAAGATTTTTTTCTAGCTATAACTCAAAATAAGTCTCTTTGCATGTCATAATACTAATTTGCAATACTGTTTGATATCCTAAAATCTTTCTGCAAATTTTCTTCAGTAGCATGCAATTTAAAAAACAATTTCTACCTGGACCACCACGTGTAAGTGACCCCCATCTTCTGCTCAATTCATTCCTTCTCTTTCATATTCATTTATTGGATGTTCTATTATTTATTTTCTCGCAATACTAGCATACCTTTCTTGAGAAAAGTGTTTTACACTGCGTTGCAAAACTATAACAAACATCTGGATCATTCCACCAAACCTTCATGTTGTGTTTCATTTTGTTCTAGAGCGCAAAGTTCCTCCTACCTTCACTAAAAAGCCAACTGAATCGGTTGAAGAGACCGAGGGCAAGCCCTTGAAGCTTGAAGGACGTGTGGCAGGTTCCCAGCCAATTCTTGTGAAATGGTTCAAAGACGACCAGGAAATTGACTTTTCAGACAAATACGACATGTCATTCAGAAATAACGTGGTCCTTCTGCACCTTAAGAAGGCCAGCTGTGCTGATACGGGCTCTTACACGTGCACGGTGTCCAATGAGGCTGGGACTGCCTCCTGCAACGTATCTGTGCTCATCTCAGGTCAGTGGGACTCTTGAATGGTAGCAGTTTGGCTCTTTCTTATTGCATGCTTTTATATGCACATATATATAGTGGCAGTAGGGGGTGCTAGTGCTCCCTTGAACCCTCAGGTACCACGCTAGACACTGGATACAAGTCCAAGACTTTTTATTATTTATTAATACTGTGCACAAAGCACACTCCACACTACTCATATATCAAACAACAACAACACTATTCTGTCTCCTCCTCGCCCTGACACTTCGCTCCTCTACCTCCCAGCTCAGCTCAGTGTCTGGACTGAGCCATAGTCCTTTTATAGCCCCTGACCCGGAGGTGTTCCTGTCCCATCACTAAACAGTTCCTTATTCCTTCCGGGTCAGGGCAATCAGTCCTTTACTTCAACCCAGGAGCACGTCATTCCTTCCTGTCACGTGACTGTGACGTACTCCCGGGTCATAAGGCATAAAAGAGCCCATAAGCCCCCCCACAGCGACTCCTGGTGGCCCCAAGGTATCCAGCAGGGCTGTGTATAAATACTACAAAGTCCATAAGGCCCTGCTGGACCTCGGGGCACGATCCTACTGTCGGGAGAGCTCCTCCTGGCGGCCTGGGGGTGAGGACCGGCATGAGAAGCCGGCAGTCCTCCACTATATATATATATATATATATATATATATATATATATATATATATATATATATATATATATATATATGTATATGTATGTATGTATGTATATATACTGTATGTATATATATATATATATACAGTATGTATAATATATGTATATGTATATGCATATGTATTTAACTGGCTTTCAAAATGTTCTCACTTAGCTACTATAAAAACAAGATTTCTTTCCCCTTTTTCATATTTAAAAATGTGTTGCGGTATAACAGGTAATATTCCCACTTTGCATTGTTAACACACCATTTTGATCCCAGTTACATAGCGATGGACTTTCTGGTTCACTACTCACTACTCACTAGCCTCCTTAAGAGTCCAGATATAAACCCTTGACGTATATTTTTAGGAAGTCACTGCACACTGGAGAGATTCTAAAAAACTGGAAAATGTCAAATATCATCCCATTATATAAAAACAGTGACAGGGCAGATCAGAGCAACTACAGGCCAGTAAGCTTAATGGACATCACAGGAAAATTACTGGAAGGAATTATTAAGGAGAAGAGTGAGCAACACATGGCAAGGACAGGACAGTCAGCGTGGGGTCAGAAGAGGGAGGTTGTGTTTTACTAACAGGCTGGAATTCTATGAGGAGGCAACCAAAGGATACAACCAAAGTGGAGCAGGAGAGATTATTGATCTGGACTTTCAGAAAGCATTTGATGAGGTGCCACATGAGAGGGTGGGCATCAAACTAAAAGAAGTGGGAGATCAGGGTGATGTTTTTAGATGGGTGCAGAATTGGCTCAGACACAGGAAGGTGAGGGTGATGGTGTGAAGAACTAAGTGACTGTTGTGGCCAGCAGGGGGCAGTGTGGGTGCCACTGCTATTTTTAATATATATAAATGATTTAGATAGGAATATAAGGAACAAGCTGGTTAAGTTTGTAGATGATACCAAGATAGGTGGATTAGCAGATAATTTGTAATCCGTTACATCATCACAGAAGGACTTGGACAGCAAACAGGCTTGGGCAGATTTGTGGCAGATGAAATTTAATGTCAGTAAATGTAAAGAATTACACATAGGAAGTAAAAATGTGAGGTTTGAATACACAATGGGGTCTGAAAATCGAGAGTCCACCTTATGAGAATGATTTAGGAGTCGTAGTGGACTCTACGCTATCGACTTCCAGTCAGTGTTCAGAAGCCATTAAGAAGGCTCACAGAGTGTCAGGTTATATAGCGCCTTGATGTGTGGAGTACAAGTCACAGGAGGTTCTACTCAAGTCTTTATAACACACTGGTGAGGACTCATCTGGAGTCCTGTGTGCAGTTTGGGTCTCCAGCCTACAAAAAGGACACAACAGCACAAGAGAAGGTCCAGAGAAGAGCGACGAGGCTGATTCAGGGCTACAGGGGATGAGTTATATTATCTTATCTCCTGATTCCTTTTATCAAGCCCTTGCAGCATGTTGTTCTCATTCCAAGCATGACACTAATTTCTGGTCTAGCGCTTAATTAGTGCACTCAGTTTGTACACCAGCATCTCCTCTAGTGTGCGAAGTGGCCGATATTTATCTATTTTGCACAACATGTGCTCGATCCTAAACTTTGCCTTTATGATCAAGTGATGTAGTGGCGAATCAGAGCGATTATTATATCACAAATTCAGCGAGTCAAGTGAACTAACTCAGCTCATCAATTTGTTGAGGATCTCATTGTATTAACTCTTCATTAGTGCGCTCTTACACCAGTTACTGCAGCTGGAGATGTTTTAAATGTATCAATTCCAGTAGCTTTAACAGCTCGTGTTTTGTCAATAACCTTTACGTATTCCAGTATCATTGTTTTCTATATTCAAAAGTATGATGTGTATACACAACATATTGTAATGAGCTGGAGGGGCGCCAACTGCTGATGAGTGGCCCTAAAAAGGACCTTTGGCTTTCTGAGTGGTCACTTCATCCATGCTGGCTCAGGTGGTCTGTGGCTCCACGTGTCCCCAGCTGCTTTGTTCCTTTGCACCCGGCTCCACCTCACTCCGCTCACCCGTGATTAGAAGAAGCCCAAAGCCCACACTGTCCCCCAGCTCTGTTAACATGACACTCATTATATCAGGTCAATTGTCAACTCTAAATTACTTTGACATATTTGCGTGTAAACTGTGCGAGTGTCCCATCCACTCCTTCACCAAGAAAAGAAAGAACGATCAAAAATATTATAATTGTTATTGTACAATCCAGTTTCCAAAAAAAAAACATGAAAAATTGTTTCTGATTTCAGAGCAAAAAAGGGCTCCATCATGTGATTCGCCATTGCAACCAACGACCCTCGCAGAAGGGGACGTCTTGCACCTGACGTGTCATTTCCAGGGATCAGATCCCATGAAGGTGCAGTGGCTTAAGGACAGAAAAGAGGTGAAGTCTTCAAACAAATGTAGGATGACGTTTGAAAACCACACGGCTACTCTGGAGATCTCTGAGGTGACTAAAGCAGATTCAGGGGACTACTTGTGCAAAGCCACCAATGATGTTGGAAGTGATTCCAGCAAGGCCAAAATAACAATCAAAGGTATGCAATTGCTCTGTCCCTCCTTCTTTCTGATGCATGTTGGGTATCTTTCTCGTTCCATCCGGGGGTCCATTACCTATCACTTGAACTGCGATACACCAGTTCAGAATAAGAGAATGGAGTAGATAGTTCTTTTTATATCTTGTGCCTCTTCAACCTGGCATGTGTTTGATCTCCATATGGTTGGGTGGGTTTCATCCCACACCCAAACGACATTAGATGATGCTCTTTTCTGACTGTAAACTTTCCCTCTGTAAGTGAGTAAGTGTGAGTAGGTTCAATGATGCTCTGGTGGTCCCACCAGATTTGGTAACTGCCTGCTCCACAAGTCCCATGTGTGTTTCTTCTCCATTAGGCCAGTAGGTGGTTAGAGAGAGCGAGATTAGGAGCCTGCACTGATACACCCACCACATGACAAACCACCTCAGGAACCCAAATTAGGGCCACACAACGGGTAACACCTTAGCACCCCAGTAGTTCAAATGGAGTGGAACAGTAGCTGGAGTGCCAATCCTGCCACCAACTGCCAAGTTTTACCTGCAAGATGGAGGACCGGCTTGTAGGGCTGGATGACGTCATACCCAGGACAGGGCCTTGCTCCTGGGCCTAGTGGAGTAGAATCGCTTCAATCCAGCAACCTTCCAATTGCCAGCAACAAGATCCCTTGCCTCAGAGCCACCACTCCGCTAGGTGCATAGCTATGAAAAAAATGTTGGTTAACTGATGCTAAAGTAAATAAAAAATCAATTTTCTAACAATTGCAAAAATGTAATATTTGACAGTAGAGAACAGCGGTAAAATGTATTTATTAAAGCATTTGCAAAGAAAAGCAGGAACAATGACAGTGGGGCTCTGAGAAGTGTGAAGGAGCACCACCTGCAAGTAACTAAAGTCAAATGTTGACAGAAGATCAAATGTATCAAAGTAAAGTGGTGTTTTGAAAGGAAGGACATATGGGATACATAAAGTATCGAACCAATAAATAACAAATTGAATGAGTCTGTTGTGAGGAGAAAGAGAGCAGTTCAGGGTGAAGTGATGGAGTCCCCAACGAGATCCCTGTTTAAAAGTGACAACGCTGATTTAAAAAGGGACAAACACAAAAGAGATGAACGCAAAACGTTCACTGATCGTTAATGAAGTCCTACTGTGGGCAGTCTGGTTACGACAGTCATGGTCCTTGGAATGAGCCTCCTGCTTGAGCTCTTTCTTTTACTGTATAGCGGGGCAACTGGAATGGGGGGGACTTCTGTAGGTGAACCAAAAAGGACATCATTCATCTTTGGAGGGTTCCTACTCTACTCCAAGGCTGGAAGAGGAAGAGAATTTAATAGCTGCATTACACTCTCACTTCTTCCTCAGTTTACCTCGTGAACTGAGCCTTCCACACGCTTCTGTAGCACACATGCGTGACAATGACTACAGGGTGGTCCAGATCTAATTATGCAATTTTCATTACTCCATAACTTATTAAGTTATATAGAAAATCACCCGTAAAATCCCGGACCATCGAGAAGTGTGTGAACTGACAACATGAAGAATCGTCTTTGCGCCAATCTGTCTTCGCATAAATCAAAATCATCCAGATGATCTGGATCTGCATAATTAGATCTGGACCACCCTGTACACAACACATCAGTCCTTAATTGAGCAGGCAGGATGGTTTCCTCACCTGACCACCTAAAAAACACCACAGTTCATTCTGCTTTCCACCCTCTTTATTTAGCCTCTCCTGTCACCTACCACCCCTTACATACCAAACTCAGCTTCTGATTCCAGACTCAACTACTTGAAGGCAGTGACCATGTTGGTAGCCACCATCTACTCACATTGGCTACTCATTTGCTTCCATGGACTCCTCATACTTTGCCATTTGTCACCATTGATCCTCTTTTTACAAACTGAAAGCCTCAATACAGAGATGTTTTATGTAAACTGTGGACAGCAGTAAAATGAGCCTTTAAAGCAATTTAAATAGGCCCTAGTCAGTTGGTGCCATCCAGAACCTTGTTCAGATTCCTCTGGAAGGTCCATCATGTCTGTTTGTGTGTTTTTAAGTTCAATATTATCTTCTGATTTTAGAAAAGTCTGCTGCAGCACCATCAGCACCTGGAGCTCCAGCTGCCACTAAGCCGACTAAGTTGGACAACTTGTTCTTCATTGAGGAACCCAAGAGTGTCAAAGTCACTGAAAGTAAGTGGAATTCTTTTCATTTGTCCTGGAGTGTGTTGTTTCTTCACATTGAGACTAGTGAAACATTTATGGGGTTATTCTTGAAAGTTGTTGTACCTCCAGCAACAGCCAGGAAAAAGACATATGACACACAAAGTGCACTATTAGGCCAGTATAAGAGGACACAAATCACAGAAACGTTTGCGAGAGTTCCCTAAGTGCCTCCTCGCCTGGATCTGCCACCTTAGAGCTGCTGTCTTATTCAACATATCTCTGTAAAAGTCGACTTCACCATTTCTCCAGCTAGCAGTGTGATTCAACTGTGGCTTATTAGGGTCCCTCTTCTGTAATATATGGGTGGCATCTGAACATTAACCTCTTTTTTTATTGCAGAGGGCACAGCAACTTTCTTTGCCAAAGTTGGAGGTGACCCAATACCCAATGTCAAGTGGATGAAGGGCAAATGGAGACAGATTAACCACGGTGGACGAATTGTCGTGGAACAGAAAGGACAAGAAGCAAAACTAGAAATAAGGGAAGTGACCCGAACAGACTCTGGTCAATACAGATGTGTCGCCACAAACAAGCATGGTGAAATTGAATGTACCACCAACCTTGAAGTCGAGGGAAAGAAAGAGGTTGTCATTGAAGGAGACCTGAGGTCCAAACTGAAAAAGTAAGTTGATGGTTTGTCTTTAAAAGCTGGACTGCTTGAGTAAGACAATGAAATGAGTGAAGTGATACTATTCAGCCAAATTCAGTTCCAATGCTTCTTCATGTATGAGAAGTGCTCCATTTTTGTTCATGAAAGCATTTTCCAGAGGTGGTTTATCGAACAATATTTTTGTAAAAATATATGCGTTTGGGCTGTGGTGGGCATATGACTGCAGGACTCGACATTATGACGATTATGTGACATGTGCAACATGATATTTTTTTATGAACTTTCTGATATTGTTTGCTTTTGGTCACCATAGATTTCTGTTCTATTTCTTGCTTATTTATTCTGTTCTTTGTCATTTGCAATGGTGATGGACAGGTTGACAGACGAGATCAGACAGGAGTCCCCATGGACTATGATGTTTGCTGATGACATTGTGATCTGTAGCAATAGTAGGGAGCAAGTTCATGAGAGTATGCCAAACCAGCCTACATGTGTTTTGTGGACTTCGAAAAGGCGTATGATTGTGTCCCTGATGGAGTTCTACGGGGGCTGTTTCATGAGAATGGGGCACCCAACCAGCTGCTGCAGGTTATTTGGTCCCTGTACAACCAGAACAAAATATACAGGGTGTGCACAAAGTCTCTTTACAGTTTCAAAATTTTATTAAAATACAAATGAACAGACAAATCATGGCACATCAAGGCGGTGCTCGATTTCTTGCCATGTTCTCTGTAGCATAGCATCAATGGTGGCAATGGCATCAGTGATCTTTTGCTTCAGGTCATTAATGTCCCGTATCTTTGTTCGATACACAACATCACATGGGGGTTTTCTGAACCCCAGATTCTCACATTATGTATGTTCAGTTTCCCTGAAACATGGAAGGTTGCCTCGTCACTAAAACAAACTCGGGTGAGGAACGTTGCATCCTCAGACATTCGTTCCAGCATGTTAACTGCAAACTCTTTTCATCTTGGTTTTTCATTTGGTTCGAGTGCCTGTAAGAGTTGCACTTTATAAGCGTACAATCGCAAGTTCTTGTGTAGGACCTTGTGCACTGTTGAGCGTGGTAGCTGTAACTGCCTGGCAGCAGTACGGATGGATTTTGTAGGAGAACGAGCAAAGGATTGTCTTACAGGATCGACAGTTTTCCTCCGATATCGTTGTCATCCACTCCTTTCTTTATCCAATACTGTCCCTGTCTCCATAGACTTCTTGTGCCATCCACGAATTGACGGACGTGACGTGGATGTTTTCCATACTTAGTCCTGTAGTTTCGCTGAGTCTGTGTATCCGATTTGGTTTCAATAAACCACAATACACATTGTGCCTTTTCTTGAGGAGTAGCCATTTTCTTAGATTTTTTTTTCAACAGCCTCTCTTTCATCAACAGGGTACCTGAAATGCACAAATGCAATGTGATTACAAACTTTGATAACGACTGAGTACATCGGACAAATCTGATTAACATATCACATCAATTGCCTTTTTAATAATTTTTTGAAATTGTAAAGAGACTTTGTGGACACCTTGTACTTCTGGCAGTAAGTCCAACTCATCCCTAAACAACCCAGTCACAGTGACAGGTTTTCTACTTTAGCTCTCTTATTTTATTTCATACACCCAGAAAGGTCTAAGGCTGCCAGACCCCAGCTATGTGAGATGGCAATCAAAGTGTTAAATACTTAGGCAGCACCCCTTACAGTACTTACTGCTATCTAATGGGCTTGGTGAGACATTCTGACCACCTATGATACCCCAATACTGTACTTTCAATTCCTATAAATCATTGGGCCTTTTCCCTATCCAGTGTCACGATTCCTCTTGTACCAAAGGTAATCTCTTGCCAGCCGTAAAAGGTAAAAGGTCCTGGTCAAGTTTCAGATTGTTAATGTTTGCCTGCCTGCTCAAAGTCCCATTACTTCTTGTTACTTTTGGGCTTCACTTACAATTTGGATCTTCTATTTTCTTTTCAATAGGGTGCCTTCTAAGCAAAAGGAACCAGAAGAAGATAAGCAAATTGATATTGTTGAACTTCTGAAGAACGTGGACCCCAAAGAGTATGAGAAATATGCACGAATGTATGGAATCACAGATTACCGTGGCCTTCTCCAAGCAATCGAGTTTATTAAGAAGATGAAAGCTGAAGAAACTCACCGATTTGTGCGTACCAAACACTTTTATATATATATATATATGTATATTAATAACAGAACATTAGAACACTCTAGACGAGAACAGGCCATTCAGCCCAACAAAGCTCGCCAGTCCTATCCACTTATTTCTTCCAAAAAAACATCAAGTCGAGTTTTGAAAGTCCCTAACGTCTTACTGTCTACCACACTACTTGGTCGCTTATTCCAAGTGCCTATCGTTCTTTGTGTAAAGAAAAACTTCCTAATTCTTGTGCGAAATTTTCCCTTAACAAATTTCCAACTGTGTGCCCGTGTTCTTGATGAACTCATTTTAAAATACAAGTCTCGATCCACTGGACTAATTCCCTTCATCATTTTAAACACTTCAGTCAGGTCACCTCTTAATCTTCTTTTGTTAAACTATAAAGGCTCAGCTCTTTTAATCTTTCCTCATAACTCATCCCCTGTAGCCCTGAATCAGCCTAGTTGCTCTTCTCTGGAACTTTTCTTGTGCTGTTAAGTCCTTTTTGTAGCCTGGAGACCCAAACTGCTCCCAGTACTCCAGATGAGGCCTCACCAGTGTGTTATAAAGCTTGAGCAGAACCTCCTGTGACTTGTACTCCACACATCAAGGCGCTATATAACCTGACATTCTGTTAGCCTTCTTAATTGCTTCTGAACACTGATGGGCAGTCAATAACTTAGAGTCCACTGCGACTCCGAAATCCTTCTCATAAGGTGGACTCTCGATTTTCCGACCGCCCATTGTGTATTCAGACCTCACATTTTTACTTCCTATGTGTAATTCTTTACATTTACAGACATTAAATTTCATCGGGCCACAAATCTGCCCAAGCCTGTCTGCTGTCCAAGTCATTCTGTGATGATATAACGGATTCCAAATTATCTGCTAATCCACCTATCTTGGTATCATCTGCAAACTTAACCAGCTTGTTAGTTATACTCCCATCTAAATCATTTATAAAAATTAAAAAGAGCAGCGGCCCCCTCACTGCCCCCTGCTGGTCACCACTCTTAACATCACCTAATTCTGATGAGGTTCCTCAACCCATCACCCTCTGCTTCCTGTGTCTGAGCCAATTCTGCACCCATCTATGAACCTTCTCATAGAATTCCAGCATGCTAGTAAAACACGACCTCCCTCTTCTGAACCCGTGCTGACTGTCCTGTCCTTGCCAGGTGTTGCTCAATCTTCTCCTTAATAATTCCTTCTATTAATTGTGATGTTTCATGTTAAGCTTACTGGCCTGTAGTTGCTTGGATCTGCCTGGTCACCCTTTTTATATAATGGGATGATATTTTCCATTTTCCAGTCCTTCAGAATCTCTCCAGTGCGCAGTAACTTCCTAAAAATATGTTTCATGGGTTTATATCTGTACTCACTAGCCTCCTTAAGAACTCGAGGATAAATATTATCTGGTCCTGGTGATTTGTTTGATTTCATCTTATTTAATCGGAGCTGCGCTTCTCCCTCTATGATTTCCAAATCCCTCAGTACCTCCTTAGTAGTCCCTGTTACTGCTCTGAGGTTATCCATTTGCTCACTTGTGAACGTATTCTTCTTCCCTTCTCTCCATACAAAAGGCTTTAATTGGGTATCAATCTGTTTTTCAGGGAGCTGAATATGAAGGCCGACGCCCTGAAGAGGAAAAGGATTTCGATGATCTAGTCTCATTCTTGCAGCAGCGAATGACCCAGACTGAGGTATGATGAAGGAATGTCCTTATCAGTCTTATTCTACAAAGTGTCTTTAACTGCATGTGCCATCACAAAAGAATTATTTGTTGAACAAGAATTAGTCGTGTTCTCTAAACTTTGTTAAAATATAGTGCTTGTCCTATTTTTTCTGACAGCCTGTCACCTTGATCAAGGACGTCGAGGATCAGACTGTAATGAAAAAGAAAGATGCACAATTCGAATGTGAGATTAAGATCAACTATCCAGAGATTCAGCTGTCATGGTACAAAGGAACTGAGAAACTGGAGCCCAGCGACAAGTATGATATCCGCATTGAAGAGGACAGGCATCTGCTGAGAATTTCCAACTGTCAGCCAGAGGATCAGGGCAACTATAGAGTGGTTTGTGGTCCTCACATTTCAGGTGCTAAGTTGATTGTCATAGGTAGGTCTCCAGGTCCTGTCGATGGTGTTACGCTTTCCCATGCGCTAGCAATTGCAGGTTACTGACGATGTTTTGCTGTTTCACAGAACCCATAGTGGAACGCCACCTGCAGACCATTTCTGGTAAGGAAGGCCACACGTGCGTTTTGACTTGCCAGTTTTCTGTGCCTAACCTAAAAACTCAGTGGTTCAAAAATGGAAAACTGATAGAGCCAGATGGAAGATACTCAATCGAGGTGGCTGGTAAAATACAGAAACTGTCAATCAAGGACCTAAAACCAGAAGACCAAGGAAGGTTCAGCTGCAGATATGAGAACCTTGAAACCTCTGCTGATCTTTTGGTTGAAGGTTTGTATATTGAGCAAAAAAAGACCATCCAAAAATCTTGCAGGTTAGAGAGATTTTAGCACTTTAGTATCCAGAGCTCCATTTGTTCTGGTGATTTTTTCATATATTTTTCCAATTGTGGACAGTTGGTCTAGTAATTTATAACAGGGACAGGACACACTGCAGTCAGACGCAAGGCCGATGGGCGCCTAGGACCGGGTAGCAGCTGTAGGTGACTCCTGTCACAGTCCAAGGGCTGAGTGACTTCAGTCACTGGTGATTGCCTCAGGAGAACTGAACGCAGTCCAAGAGCGGGTGACTGACTCCGGCGACACTGAGGTAGAGCGGCAAATGTGGGGAAGGAAACGCTGCTTACGGAGGCTCATAGCTTCGTGCTTAAATGATGAAAGTGCGTTTATTTCAAACCATCTTTATGGTTTACTTGATCAATTCTCTCTGGCTTTGTTCACCATGTTTTTTGTGAGTCTCTGAGTTTCCTTTTTTCCATTATTTCCCCACTAACTCTTCTTTTTGTAAGCTCAATAGAGCAAATTCGTTTGATGCCATTCCTCTACTCCATCTTTTTTTATCATTTTGCCGTCATCCTCATTCCATCATTATGAAATCATGCTTTTGGTGACTCACCTTCACATTTTTTACTAATTTTTTTTTAACCCATCCTCTGAGATTTTTAACACCCTTTTTTTTTTACTACATCCCTATGTGATAGAGGAGTGAGTTTGTGATTTCTGATCTGTGTGCAATTCTAACAGCTGTCAGTAATGAGGAAACGTTCAATGTTGTCAATATGGAATTTGCAGTGCAAAAATATAAATTGATGCCACGTCTTTGAAGTATCGAGGCAGCGCTCCGTAAATAACTAGCAGTAAATTAATATTCTCCCGTGCTGTGCGTCTGTTACAGCTCAGAAAATCAAGTTCACGAAGACCATTCAAGATATTGTCGTCAACGAGAATCAAACAGCCACCTTCGAGTGTGAGGTTTCCTTTGATGGCGCTATTGTTTCCTGGTATAAGGACAACTTTGAGCTCCAGGAAAGTTACAAGTACAGCTTCCGAACTGAAGGCCGACGCCACTTTATGACCATCAACAATGTCACTGCTGAGGATGAAGGTGATTATTATTGCAATCTGTGTACCTGTTAAAAATCGGCCAATCTCAGGCATTCTTCTTTTCACTTAGATTCATTTTTATTATTCTTTTGTTGAGAATATTCCTACAACTTTATTTTTAAGGAACATGACCGTTTTTGACTTTTGGATCCACTCTTAGTTAGATAAATATATTCATATTTTTGTTATGTCATTTCAATTACGTCACACCAGCTCAGAGTCTCTGGACTTTGTCGATGAGTTTCTAGGATGAAGTGCGTCGTTCTTAAGGAAAGCTTCTCAAGAGGCCCAACATGTCACGTCACAAAGGCTCCTCAATAGATCTCAGTGCAAGGCTCCCCCTCTCTATCATTCAGTCAAGATAAGGAAACTGTTTTAAAAAATAAACACCATTTATTGATACAAATAATGTAGCTCAAAGTGCTTTACATGATGAAGAAAGAAATGAAAAAATATAAAAATAAGATTAAGCAATACTAAGTAACAAAGAATAAAGTAAGGTCCAATGGCCAGGTGGACAGGAAAAAACAAAACAAAAAACAAAATCTGCAGGGGCTCCAAGGCCACGAGACCACCCAGACCCCTCTAGGCATTCTGCCTAACATCAAAGACCTCAATCAGTCCTCATAATATTCAGGGTTCACATGGAAGAACTTGATGATGACGGTCATGTGGACCTCTGGCCTTTCATCCATCAATGGAGGGACATCACGGTGCTTTGATTAGGTGGTGAGGGCACAGAAAACTGGAAAAAGAACAGAAGATAGAGTAGGGGTTAGTATGGATTTTAGAGCTACTATGAATAATAATAATAATTAATTGAATATACAGAGCATCAGGAATAAACTAAAATGAAGTGATGAGAAAGCCATGTTACAATAACTGGTTTTTAGCCGTTGTGTAAAGTGCTCCACCGTACCAGCCTGGTGAATTTCTATCAGTAAACTCGTATTCCAGATTTGAGGTGCATAACAGCAGAAGGCCGCCCGCCCGCCTCACCACTTCTTTTAAGTTTAGCTCTTGGAATTCTAAGCAGACCCTCATTTGAAGATCTAAGGTTACGATTTGGAGTGTAAGGTGTGAGACATTCCGAAATAAAAGATGGAGCAGATTATTGAAGGTTTTGTAAACCGTCAGCAGTATTTTAAAGTCAATTCTAAATGACACAGGTAACAATACAATACAATACAATTTATTTTTTGTTTGGCCCAAAATCGCACAAAAAGTGCCACAATGGGCTTTAACAGGCCCTGCCTCTTGACAGACCCCCAGCCTTGATTCTCTAAGAAGACAAGGAAAAACCCCCAAAAAAACCCTTATAGGGAACAAAATGGGAGAAACCTCAGGAAAGGCAGTTCAAAGAGAGACCGACCCCCTTACCAGGCTGGTTGGGAGTGCAGTGGGTGTCAAAAAGAAAAGAGGGGTCAATACAATACAATACACAGAACAGAACAAATCCTCAATACAGTATAAAAATAAAAATGTAGAAGTATGGAGTAGAATTTAACAGTAGATGATATCCCATAATATGATTTGGATTTGTTTCTAACCATTGTAGTGACATCAAAACTGGGGTGATGTGCTCAGATTTTCTTTTCCTAGTTAAGATTCTAGCAGCTCCATTCTGCACTCGTTGCAATCGATTGAAACAATATATATATATATATATATATATATAAATTAGGGTCCCAGCCAGGGAATCCCTGTTTAATGCAAGGAATAAATAGTCCACGCAGAATAATAAGATTTGTTGCTCTTGCTCAGCGGCAGTGTAAGGATTAATGAAGCAGGACTTCTTCTGACAGCTGCCAGTCAAATGATGAATGTTCTGTGATTTTTAATGAAAGGGTCAGGAAGTCAAACCAGGGAAATAAAAGACAAAAAATCAAACTGATATGTCGTTCAAATTAAAACGTTAAGCGGTGTGGCAATAGGGGGCGCTAGTGCTCCCTTGAACCCTCAGGTACAACTCCAGACACCGGGTAAAAGTCCAATAGTTTTTATTATTATTTTCCTCAGTGCACCAAGCACCCTCCACACTACTCATACCAAACTATTAAACTCACACAATAAACCACAACTAATAAACTCAATACTCTCCTCCTCGCCCAGACACTTTGCTCCTCTCCCACCCAGCACAGCTCAGTGTCTGGACTGAGGCACCGTCCTTTTATAGCCCCTGACCCAGAGGTGTTCCTGTCCAATTAGACCACAGTTCCTTTTTCCTTCCAGGTCAGGGCAAACAGTCCTGTTCTTCACCCCGGGAGCACCTCGTTCCTTCCCGTCACGTGACCGTGACGTACTCCTGGGTTATAGGGCATCACAGAGCCCATAAGCCCCCCCACAGCGACTCCTGGTGGTCCCCAAGGTATCCAGCAGGGCTGTGTATAAACACTACAAAGTCCATAAGGCCCTGCTGGACCTCGGGGCACGATCCTGCTGTTGGGATTGCTCCTCCTGGCGGCCTGGGGTGAGGACCGGCATGGGAAGCCGGCAGTCCTCCACAGCGGAAATCAAGCCCTTTGTACAAAAAAGAACTACGTTAACCAGAAGGAGATGAAAACCCAAAAATTCACACACCAAATATTCTTGTTTTTGAATCCTAAACTTGGCTGATCCAAGTGTTCATGTGCTAAATTTTTTATGGTTGTGCCAATTACTTTGTGTGTCGCACAATCCCAGGTGGTTGTGGGAAAGGTTGTCATAGCAATCGGTGACACAACAGTGACAAAATGATGGTGCCTATAAACAATGCCGTTGTTGGAAGACACTAAAAACAACTTTCTCAGGACATCTGCTAGAGAGAATGCCTGGAAACGTGCCTTAAATTGATCCCCTTGAGGCGCTCTCAGTGCCCACATTTTTTTCCATCATATATTAGCATATCTATTATTTTGAAATAATTTACTGTAC
>NW_024378718.1:0-9720 GCF_016835505.1 Polypterus senegalus
AGTCCCTGAGCCTCACAAACAGACGTCTGTTGATCCTGGAGATTGAGGGTCCATGGTGCCAGCTTTGTCCAAGGGCAGTAGGTTCTATATAAGTGTCTGAGAGGTGAACTGCAGATGATTCAGATGTTCTGTAATTTCACTTTTTTATAGCTGCATTTTAGTTGAACCCCCAGTAGACTACACATGCATAGAATTATCATATTCTTCTGGGATTTGCAATCTTTGCGCTTCTCTGCTTTTTTTTTTTTCTGTGTTGTTGTTATGTGCCACCACCACCACCACCTGACTGAAACTCCGTGTCCCTGGTCATCCCCGACTGAAGGTTCCCACATGACCCACTGTGTTGAATCCTGTGAGACAAAGCCAGGAAACAAGAAGGAGCAACTTCAGCCCAGTCATGTGAGGTTGAATGCCTAGTGGGGCTGTGCGCCTTTTGGCCCCTTGAACCCCTGCAAATTTTGTGTTTTCCTTCTGTTCTCCCAGATATCTGAACTTCATGTCAGACTCATCTTTAGAAACTTGTAATATGAGGTCACCTATAAGACGCTCCTTTTCACTAATTAATTATCCATGTAAGTTTGTGTTGATTTGCTTTTATTACTTTTTCATTATTATTCTGACACAATTTAATTTGTTTTTCTTTATTTGCAACTATTTCTCTTAAACTTCATCCTGTGTATGAATGTGTGCCATAGAAATGCATGCTGTTGAAGTTGTTATTGTCACAGTACTGATTATTATAGCAAGCTTATAGTTTAAAAATGATAAAGAAACTGCAATAAACCAAACACACAATAAGCAAATAAAGAAATAAATAAAGGTCACATTCGCCCTGATTCTGGTGTTTGTGCTCTATAAAATAAAACAACACCTTCGTCTCCTCCATTAACGCTTGGTGCTTTGATGAAGGTGCATTGAAAGAAAAGTATTTCGGTCCGATTCTTAAGAGTGGCGATTACGATGCTATGATTGCCAGCGACCTGAATCAAGTAACTTCTTTATTTATTTTGTTGATTTCTACAAGTTTAATGTGTTCATTTTGTCACAGTTTCTGAATTTAAAGAAATATTTGGGTCAGTTTTGTAAGATTTACACGTTTCAGTTCTATGACAAATGTCAATTACAGTGCATTGTGTAATCTTAAAATACATTGAAATTCTTTACATATGTAAGTTTAAAAAAACAATTCAAAAAATCATAATGCGCCTAAAAAAAAGAGTTGACTAAACCTCCTTGTTGTTTATTTATAATACATTGGCGCCCATTAATATTCATATGGTTAGCTGTACTGCATCGACACAAACACTGTCGATATGGACGATATGTGTCGCTGAACTTTACTAACTCTGTAGTATCGGATGCTTTGGTTATGTCAGGTGGCCATCAAATCTAGCAGAGCATTAAAAACAAATTAACAATCATAAATCAGCTTCCACAACTACACAAAACCCATAGAATTCACAAAAATAAATCACTTCACTAGTAAAAGTCGCTCACTCGGTCCCCGAATTTATAAAGGTGTGGGGATCCCTTGGACCACAATGCAACAAAAGGGGTGGATCTTTATGCAAATTTAAGAGAGTCACGTACACAAAACTTGTCTTTTTAATTTCATTCAGCTGAGTACTGTAAAAATGGGCATCCCATGGTTTGAGTATTAAAAAAGTGTGAATTGTGATGAAGACTAACTTAAGATACGTGAGTGAAGACAACAATCCATGATTACGCTTCTGTTCAATGAAAATCATTGGATTGTTTTGTTTCATCACAAGTTAATGTGACATCTAGGAGAACTGCATCATCACTAGAAAAAGCAACGTTACGAAATATCAAGAAACCTGTTTTTTGTAAGTTATATTAACTTAAATTAGAAAAGTGATGCGAACAACCCTGTTGGCATATTTTTTGAGTAAATGACACATTTCAGTTCATGAGATTTCTTGTCATTGACCTAAAACAGTTCAAATATTCCCAGCTAGAAGCGTCACAGCATGCAGATGCACACACTTCACCTGTTAATCTTTAATTGAAAAATATTTGTGAAGGTCCTGCAATGTCAAATTCTCTACATCGAAATGCATGTGAATTTCCCCTTGGGATTAATAAAGTATCTATCTATCTATCTATCTATCTATCTATCTATCTATCTATCTATCTATCTATCTATCTATCTATCTATCTATCTATCTATCTATCTATCTATCTAGATTTTCATGTACTAGTTAATTGTAATAGTGTGTGTATGGCCAACAAGAATGTGTTTATAAGGGTGAAAGTACACACACTTACTTATTAGACTCACGTTCACACTCTAAAAGTTAAGCATTTTTAAATAAATATCACTTGAAATAATAATATGCATATTAACTTTGTCAAAGATCACTTAAGTGTGTATTCCATTCACACAGCCAATGACTTTTAGAAATCCTGTCATCCATTTCTTCATTTGACAGACACTTTTACAAGTGCAATCAATCAATCAATCAACATTTATTTATATAGCACATATTCATACAAAAAAATGTAGCTCAAAGTGCTTTACAAAATGAATAGAAAAATAGAATAGAAAAATAAACATAAGTCAACATTAATTAACATAGAATAAGAGTAAGGTCCGATGGCCAGGGTGGACAGAAAAAAAAAAAACTCCAAAGGCTGGAGAAAAAATAAAATCTGTAGGGTTCCAGACCAAGAGACCCCCAGTCCCTCTGGGCAATCTACCTAACATAATCAAACAGTCCTCTTTGTATTTAGGGTTTTCATGGAAGGACCTGATGATGATGGTCACGTAGACTTCTGGCTTTCAGTCCATCAATGTTGGTGCATCATGAAGCTTTGAGTAGGTGGTGGTGGCGCAGGCTGCCACCACAAAGAAACCGGAAAAAGAAACAGAAGAGAGAGTAGGGGTCAGTACGGATTTTAGAGCCACCATGAATAGTTATTATGAAGAATTGAACATACAGAGTATCAGGATTAAGTTAAAGTGAAGTTATAAAAAGGCCATGTTAAAGTAATGTGTTTTCAGCAGTGTTTTAAAGTGCTCTACTGTATTTGCCTGGCGAATTCCTATTGGCAGGCTATTCCAGATTTTAGGTGCATAACAGCAGAAGGCCGCCTCACCACTTCTTTTAAGTTTAGCTTTTGGAATTATAAGGAGACACTCATTTGAAGATCTAAGGTTACGATTTGGAATATAAGGTGTCAGGCATTCCGATATATAAGATGGAGCGAGATTATTTAAGGCTTTATAAACCATAAGCAGTATTTTAAAGTCAATCCTGAATGACACAGGCAACCAGTGTAGTGACATCAAAACTGGAGAAATGTGTTCGGATTTTCTTTTCCCAGTTAGGATTCTAGCAGCTGCATTCTGCACTCGTTGCAAATGATTTATGTCTTTTTGGGTAGTCCTGAGAGGAGTGCGTTACAGTAATCTAGTCTACTGAAAACAAAAGCGTGAATTAATTTCTCAGCATCTTTCAATGATATAAGAGGTCTAACTTTAGCTATGTTTCTTAAGTGAAAAATGCTGTCCTAGTGGTCTGATGAATATGCGATTTAAAATTCAGATTACAGTCAACGGTTACCCCTAAATTTTTTACTTCCGTCTTAACTTTTAATCCTAGTGCATCAAGTTTATTTCTGATAACCTCACTGAATCCATTATTGCCAATTACTAAAATTTCAGTTTTCTCTTTATTTAGTTTGAGAAAATTACTATTCATCCATTCAGAAATACCAGTAAGACATTGTGTTAGTGAATCAAGAGAGTCGGAGTCATCAGGTGCTATTGATAAGTACAGCTGTGTGTCATCAGCATAGCTGTGGTAGCTCACGTTGTAACCTGAGATAATCTGACCTAACGGAAGCATGTAGATTGAGAAGAGCAGCGAACCAGGATAGAGCCTTGTGGAACACCATATCGGATATCATGTGTCTTTGAGATTTGATTACCACAACTCACAAAGAATTTTCTCCCTGCCAGGTAGGATTCAAACCAATTTAAGACACTGCCAGAGAGGCCCACCCATTGACTAAGGCGATTTCTAAGAATATTATGATCAATGGTGTCAAATGCAGCACTCAGATCTAAGAGGATGAGAACAGATAAATGGCCTCTGTCTGCATTTACCCGCAAGTCATTTACTACTTTAACAAGTGCAGTTTCTGTGCTGTGATTTGTTCTGAAGCCTGACTGAAATGTATCAAGAATAGCAGGTTTATTTAGGTGGTCATTTAACTGCATAATGACTGCCTTCTCTAGAATTTTACTTAAGAAGGGCAGGTTAGAAATGGGTCTAAAATTTTCAAAGGCAGAGGGGTCAAGATTATTTTCTTGAGCAGGGGTTTAACTACAGCAGTCTTAAGACAGTCTGGAAAGACCCCCGTATCTAATGACGAATTAACTATGTCCAGAATATTGTCAATTAGCACGCCTGATATTTCTTTGAAAAACCTGGTTGGTATTGGGTCAAGGACGCAGGTGGAGGGTTTCAGTTGAGAGATTATACTATGTAATTCAGGTAAATCTATCCTGGTGAAAGCATTTAATTTGTTTATAACGGAGTACCGGGCTTTGGAGGTTCTGCAGTGTTGGGGAGATATACTATGTTATCTCTAATATCATTAATTTTTTGAGTGAAAAATACAGCAATGTTCTCACAGGTTTCACTGGAAGTATTCTGGGGGCATTCCTTTGTGTTACCTGGGTTTAACAGACGATCAATTGTTGAAAATAAGACTCTGGGATTACTAGCATTGTTATTTATAATATTAGAGAAATAGCAGCGCCTCTCAAGACGGACAGTGTTATTGTATTCTGTTATTTTAACCTTCAATATCTCATAATGGATAGTTAGTTTAGTTTTCCTCCATTTACGCTCAGCTCTACGACATGTTCTTTTAAATCAGACACTCTTTGGGTCTTCCATGGAATAACAATACTAGAAGATTTTTTAACTGTCTTTTCAGGTGCAACTATGTCAACAGCAGTTCTTACTTTAGAATTAAAGTTTTCCACTTTACTATTTACATTATCCTCGGTATTATAGTTGGCATTATAAACGGACTGATTGCTTAGAATAGTTGTAAGTTTTAAAGCTGCTGATGAGTCAAAGAAGCGTTTTTTAACAAAATGCTTCTCATGAGCGTTTTCTATCTTTATTTCTATATTAAATAGTAGAAGGAAATGGTCTGATAGACCGATATCAATGACCTGCTTTATATCAACTTTAAGTCCTTTAGTAATCACTAAGTCTAACGTATGACCTGCTTTATGTGTAGGCTGATTTACGAGCTGCCTCAAATCAAAAGAGTCCAGGAGGTTCATGAATTCCTTTACCTTTTGGTCACACTGATTGTCGACATGAAAGTTAAAGTCGCCGACTATTAAGAGTGCGTCATAGTTTGTAACTAAAATTGACATTAAGTCAGAGAATTCCTCAAGGAAAGACGTGATATTTAGGAGGTCTATACACGGATAATACGAGAACGTGAGAATCTCCATGAATAACAACGCGAGATACTCAAAGGACTTAAATTTACCAAAACTAACATCTTTACATTTTAATCGCTCGAGTAAATGTTTGCCAATCCGCCCCTTTTCCCTGGCGGTCGGCACGAGTAAAACTGTAATCCGGGCGCAGATTCGATTAAAACTGCGCCCCATTGAATTAAGCCATGTTTCATTTAGCGCAATAAAATCAATCTTTCTATCACTAATAAGATCGTTTATAAAAAATGTCTTGTTAGTTAAAGCTCTAACATTTAATAGTGCCATATTTAATGTTTCTGAAGGGCAGAGCTGAATTTTATGCGTGTTATTGGTAATCGGAACAAAAATTAAGTTATTTTTGTTAACGCCGCTGTGTGTACTTTTTATGTAATCTACAACCCGTTTTTATAATCTTAATGCAGTGTTGATCTGAAGTAGTAATTTCAATTAAATTATTGGTGTTTATGCCGCACTGCCTAGATTTTTTACGTGCATTAAGATTTGTTATTAGATTATTAATGATGTGCACTTTAACGGAAGACTCTGTTAAGCCATTATGTCCTATCAAAGCAGTAGCATTACGTAAGGGGTTAAAAGTAGAAGTAGACAGTCAAGATAGACGAATTACCTTAGCGATGTTTTCGAGAGGACCCGGGCCAAATCTATTCGGATGCAGTCCATCCCGCTTGAAGAAGCGCCTTTCCCAAAAAGATCCCAGTTGTCTATAAACCCGATGTCTTGATTTTCGCAGAAGCCTCTCAGCCAGTTGTTTAAACCCAGCAGACGACTGTAGTATTCATCGATCGCCTGACGAGAGGTAGTGGACCCGAGATGAAGATTTTTGCGGATGGGGTCCTCTCCTTCGTGTCTTCAACTAGTGCTGCAAAGTCAGCCTTGAGAACCTCTGACTCTCGGTGCCTTATGTCGTTTACGCCGGCATGTAGAATGATGGATCCAATTGCCCTCTTGTGCTTCTGGTAGAAGGTCGGCGCCCGCCTCATCACATCTCGAACTCGAGCACCGGAAAACAAGAAACAAAGGATTTTTGATTAGGGCACGTGATATTCAGGTTTCGTATAATCAATCACCTACCACGATTACATCACCCGGGTTGAAGGCAGACTGGGGACGGAGAGGGTCGAATCGGTTCTGGATTTGAATGCTCGCCTGTGCCGCTGGAGGTGTTCTAGCCTTGAACCCCCGCCTGCAAAGCTGAAACCCGTCGAGGTCTTCATCAGCGTTGTCGTTGTTCCTACCAGGCGCGGGGGTGAAGCTTACTTGCCCTTGGACTTGAGCGGCACGAGGTGGGGTTGATGTTACGCCGACTTCAGTTGTTTGGTGTGGTTTGTCCAGCAGCCGAGTCTTCAAGTCTCTGAGGTACCTTCGTCTGGACAGGAGTTTCTGAATCTGTTTGTCGAGTGCCTGGAGTTCCTCGACAACGACGGCAACGCGATTCATCTCACTGTCGGCCATTGTCTGCTTCTACTTCCGCTTCCGCTTCGTCACCTAGGAAAGAAAGAGAGAAAGTTAGTGAGAATCCACAGTCCAGTGCAGTAACCATCTGTTGGGATGAGTATGGCAGCACTCACAGAATTTCAAAAGATCTCTGCTCTCAGAATAATCTGAATAAAAGCGTACTCTTTCCAGTGAATTCTCAAGCATATAATATTAGATTAGATATCCTACCTTTTATCATTGCAGAACAGTTTAAATACCTAGGGTAAACATCATAAGTAAACATAAAGCTCTATATCAACAAAATTTCGCTGTCTGCATGGAAAAAATTAAGCAAGACTTGCATAGATGGTAAACCCTTCATCTCACACTAGCTGGAAGAATTAACATGGTTAAGATGAATATTCTTCCTAAGCTCCTTTTTTTATTTCAAAACATTCCAATATACATTATTAATAAATCATTCTTTAAGCAATTAGATTCAACAATAACCTCATTTATTTGGAATTCTAAACATCCACGCATCCAAAGAGCGACCCTACAAAGACAAAAGGCAGAAGGCGGCATGGCTCTACCTAACTTCCAGTTTTATTACTGGGCAGCAAATATACAGGCTTATAAAACCTGGACACAAATAGAAGAACATACACAGGCTTGGACCGCAATAGAAGTAAAATCCTGCAGTACTTCTTTGTATTCCTTGCTTTGTACTCCAATAAACAGACGTTATCGGCAATATACTAATAACCCAATTGTGCTTCACTCACTTAGAATATGGAACCAATGTAGAAAGCATTTTAAAACGGAGAAGCTTTTATCTGTGGCACCTCTGCAAGAGAAACACCTCTTTCAACCTTCAAAAACATATGCAGTTTTTAATATCTGGAAAAAATTTGGAATTAACTTGCTTAGAGATCTTTATATAGACAACGTCTTTGCTTCCTATGAACAATTACATTCCAAATTTAACATTCCAGCTACACATTTCTTTCACTATCTTCAAATCAGGAACTTTGTTAAACAGAACCTTCCCGATTTTCCTCATCTTGCACCCTCATCCATACTGGAAAAAATATTTCTCAATCTCAAGGACTCAGACACCATCTCTACAATATATAAAATCATTTTACAATCCCTCCCTTTCAAAGATCCAAGAGGGCACTGGAAAAAAGATCTCTCAATTAATATATCAAAAAAGGAGTGGAAAGTAGCAATGCAGAGAATTCACTCGAGCTCCATATGCACAAAGCATACAATTATACAACTCAAAATTATATATCGAGCACATCTGTCTCGACTAAAACTCTCCAAAATGTTTTCAGGGCCTCATCCAAACTGCAAACGCTGCAACCAAGTCCCAGCCTCACTGGGTCACATGTTCTGGGCCTGCACCAAATTAACATTATTCTGGACAAAAATTTTTAATTACCTTTCAGACAGCCTTGGATTCACAATCCCTCCTAACCCATTAACAGCTGTGTTTGGGGTTCTTCCAGATGGTATTAAAGTGGAGAAAGACAAACAAATTGTGATTGCATTCACTACACTTTTGGCACACAGACAAATTCTGATTAACTGGAAGAACCCAAACTCTCCTCTTTTCAGTCAGTGGGAAACTGATGTGTTATATTATTTGAAATTGGAAAAATTCAAATACACAGTTAGAGGATCTGTGCAGACTTTTCTCAAAACATGGCAGGATCTAATCAGTAATATTTTAAAATAAGCTCATAAAGCACAGAGAATTTATTAATTTAGGTATGTTTACAAACCTTAAATTTCACGCCTGCCTTGCTCTCTCTCTCTCAGGGGTGGGGATCGATTTGTCCTTAACTCAATTTTTCTTTTTGTAAAAACTTGATGGATTTGTATGGATTGCAATAAGACTAAAAAAAAAAAAAAAAAAAGAGATTCCAGACCAGACAGGTTGGAATAGGTGGGTCACGGTCACAAGGCGTAAGGTAAAGGGTGCACACTGTCCGGGGTCATCAACCCCAGAATTACAAGTGTCTAACCGTTATTATGTCCTGGCAGAGCTGGACGGTGACTCTGATAATTCTGAGGTGGTAGGCAGGGTTGAGGAACCCCAACGGGCCACCTCAAAATCAGTTCCCAAAAAAAGAGATGTAGTGATAGTTGGGGACTCAATCATTAGGGGGATTGAAGCGCAGGTGTGCTCCAGAGAGAGAGTCTCGCACAATGTGTTGCCTTCCGGGAGAACAGGTCGGGGACATCCCTAGAAGTGTGGATAGGCTCTTGGCTCTTGGGGTGGATCCAGTTGTCATTGTCCACGTTGGAACAAATGACATACAGTACATAAGGGTAGTCTGTCAGTTCTGTGATCCAAATTCAAAGAGTTAGGTGCCAACCTGAGGAGCAGAACTGACAAGGTAGTCTTCTCCAAAATTCTGCCTGTGCCATGTGCCAGTCCAGGTAAGATTGAGGAGATTAGAAGGCTTAACGCATGGCTCAAATCTTGGTGCAGCGTAGAAGGGTATAGGTTTATGGTGCACTGGGAGTCCTTTTGGAACAGATGGGACCTGCTCAGGCGTGACGGGTTACATCTGAACTGGAGGGGCACCAATGTATTGGGGAGGCGTATGTGTAGGCTAGTCGAGGATTAGGGGGTCAGGGAGTTTAGGACAGGCCAGGTTTAGATCTATACATGGAAGAACAAACAATGGTATAGAAATAAAAATGCACAGTAATGTAAATTCTAAGCAAACACGTAAATGTAGAAGGAGTAACACATTAAAAATAGCTTGTCTTAA
>NW_024378719.1:0-58718 GCF_016835505.1 Polypterus senegalus
GGGGGGAAATCAAAACAGGAAAATCGTTGGTTTTTCTTTTCCTATTGGATTCGGCTCATTCTCCCCGTTCTGTTTTTGTTTTTTTGGGTTTCCTGAGAGCAGTGCGTTACGTAATCTAATCGACTAAAACAAAAGCGTGAATTAATTTCTCAGCATCTTTCAATGATAAAAATTTCCCTTTTTTGCTATATTTCTTAAGTGAAAAATGCTGCCCAAAGGGTTTTATGAATATGTGATTTAAAATTGGGGTTACAGTCCGGTTCCCCAAGTTTTTATTTGTCCTTCTAACCCCTAATCGTCAAGTTTATTTCTGATAACCTCACTGAATCCTTTTTTTGCTCAATACAATTTCATTTTTCTTTTTTTTTTTAACCAAAAATACTTTATCCATTTAGAAATACCAAAGGGCATTGTGTTATTGATTTGAGAAGTGGGTGTAATCAGGTTTTTGAAAAAGTACATTGTGTGTCATAGCATGGCTCGGTACTCCTTGTAACGAGATAATCTGCCCTAAAAAAGGACATATAGATTGAGAAAAGCGGACCTAGGATGACCTTTGCCCATATCGGATATATGCGTCTTTGATTTTATTACCACAACTAAAAAAAATTTTCTCCCTGCTAGATAAGATTAAAACCAATTTAAGACATTTCCAAAGAGGCCTCCCTTTGACGGACTTCAAGAATATTGTAATCAATGGTGTCCTCGGCACTCAGATCTAAGGGGATGGAAAGATAAAGGGCCCTCTGTCTGCATTTAATCAAAGTCTTTTACTTTTTGAGTGCAGTTTCTGTCGGATTAGTTCTAAAACCCAAATTTATCTAGAATAGCATGTTTATTTAAAGGTGGTGGTTTAACCATAATTACTGCCTTCTCTAAATTTTTTACTTAAGAAGGCGGGTTAGAGATGGGTCTAAAATTTTAAAAACAGAGGGGCAAAATTATTTTTTTTGGTAGGGTTTAACTACAGAAGTCTTAAAACATCGGGAAAACCCCCTATCTAATAATGAGTTTTCAATGTCAAAAAAAATTATCATGGCGCCTGAATTTTGAAAAACCTTGTTGGTACTGGGTCAAGGCTTAATGGAGGTTTCATTTGGGGATTATTGCTCCAGACTTTCACCTTTGTCAAAGTATCAACACAGTTTAAATATCTGGGATAATCTTCAAAAGTAAATATATTTTTTTTTCAAAACATTTTTAAGTCATTCATTTCAATCCTTTAAAGCCCAGGAATCGGGGGAACAGTCTTGAAAAAAAGGCACATACTTCCTTTCCCAAGTCACTTTCCCAAACCCATACTGTAATATTCCAATACTGAGCAAGTGATTCTAGTTCAGTAATTAACTGAAACCCTGAACTTTCCTTTCCCTTTGGTCTGCCAAAACCCCTTGTTGTGAGAACACCTAACAGCTGCCACTTTGGGGGCAGAATCAAAGGGGCATGGGACCACACTGGACAAGAAAAAGGGGCCACAGTAGACAAAAAAATGGTAAAAAAACTTTCTGAAACCCCTTTTTAAAATTTTTTTTTTACTGTACTTTATTGTATTTCAAAACAACACAAAAAAGGGCGTTTTTAACAAAATTGCATTTCTCAAGCTCAAATGTACAAAACACAAACGAAAAGTGTGGTTTAACTATAACGATAAATATAATAGACAGCTAAACAGGCGGAAAAAACATAATCCAACAGACAAATTGGTTGAGTTCTGCTCCGGGAAATGTGCCCTTTCAGTGGACAGGACAAAAACGCAGTGAAAAAAAAGGTGAAAAAAAAAAAAAAAAAAAAAAAACCTGATTCTTTAAAATAGGTTTGATGTTTTTGCTGTTAGTGGTCATTTAAAATGAACACTTTCAACAAAAAAACCAAACTGTGAAAAATTTGTTCCCTAAAAAAGATGGGATAAATCAAATTGTATAGAAGACTGCCTCCCTATTTAAAATACACTTTAGCCATTTTAGCTATGGGGAAGTTTATTTGAAGCAACTTACGGGGCATCATTTAATTAAAGGCTCAGGGGGAAATGAGTATACCCTCTGGTTAAAGCGGAATAATTGGCGTGCAATGAAGGTTACCATGGCACTGTAACTTTTTTTAACTACAAAGTGTTCGTTTGATCATTTTTTAATATGCCATGATCAACTTGCCAATACAGGAACAAAATTATGGAATAATGGGGTTTTGTCAAAATGAGATCCCCCCTGTAATCTGTTTTGGGTTGGTATAAAGCAAGGAATTTCATTCTCACAGTTTTAAATATAATATAACAGAGTTTAAAATTTAAATTTCCCCGAATGCCTTTTTTTCTTTTTCCCCAAAAAAAAAAACTCCCTTAATCAGGGATGCACAAACCAGTTTTTCTCTTTTTAGTCCCAAGCCAAGAAAAGGGGGGAAGTTTCGTCGGAAAGGGGGCATCCTTTAAAAGTTTTGGCTAATCAATATGCGGGCAACAATACAGATTTACATACCAGATCAGTTGGGGCCGGGTTAAACATCCACCAGTACTGTTAGTGTGGGAAATATACTAAATGGCGGAAGGAAAGGAGGGGGGGCATGTCTGAAGGCAGGAGGAAGGGTAGGAGGGGGAAAGTAAAATAGGAACTTTAAATTTTGGGCATGTCCCAAGTTGGGTGTGCAATGGATGAAAAAAGAATATTTCTGGGTAGCTGGATGAAGTGGGGGAAGTATCAAGGGAGGGGAAGTAGTGATTGGGCAGATTTCAATGGACATGTTGGTGAAGGGGATCAGGGGGGAATAGGAGGTGGGGGAAGTATATATCAAGAAAAAACGGAAAGGTCAGATGGTGTGGTTTTCAAAAGGATGGTCTGCTGTGATGAATACTTATTTTAAGAAGAAAAAACCATGGTGACATACAAAAAAAAAAAGGTTAATAAAATAGCAGTGGGAGGTCAAATTTTTGTTATGGGGCCCCTAAAGGGGAAATGGTCTGCCCACTAAAATGACCCCGGGGTCTCAGCTTTCAGACCCCGGCTAAGACCCACCCCCTCACAGCATATCCTGACTAAAGCTGCTGATTTTACAGACTTTTTGTTGTTGTCTTAACACTAAAACAAAGAACATGATAGTTTTGTTACTAACCCTTACCTATTTTTTCTCTTCTTGGTACTCTTGGGCAGGTCCCCAAAGCCCACCAAGTTGTTTTGTCTACCTAAGGTGCCATCTCTGAGGGAAAAGGTTGCAGGAATCATTGGGTGGGGTCCTTTCATTGGTTAGCTGGCCCAGGACTGACTCAGATGTGGAATGGCCAATAGGGAGGCAAATTGATGGTCAACTCTCCAGGACTCTAAACAAATCGCATTATGAGTATCATCTATTTATTCTGCTCTGTTTTGTAATACTTCTATTACTTTATATTGTATTGAGGATTACTTGGTTCTTTTTTGTGTACATTGTATTTATCCTTTTTTGCCCCCTGCCCCCCAACCTCCCTAAAAAGGGGTCTCTCTTTGAACTCCTTCCCCAAATTTTTTTTAGAAGTAGGCTGGGGTCTGAAAAAGGCGGGGTTTAAAAGCCCCCAAGCATTTTTATTTTGGGCACAAAAAAAAACATACTGAACAAGAGTGGGGGAAAGATCACATAGGTGGATTATATCCTTGCAGGGGGGTCAGTCTAAATGAGACTGGAACTGCATAGTAGTGGAAGGGTCTGTCGTTGTTGAATATCAGGTAGGAGGGGGAGGGCAGAGGAAAGGATCAAATGGAAAAAGTTAAAAAGGAAGACTGTAAACGGGTTCGGGAGGATATAGACAGGCACTATGTGGCAATGAAAGTTCCCCAATAGCGGGGAACGGACTAAGTAGTAAATGAGACAGCTAGAAGGATGTTAAGTACATCTGTGCGGGGCCGCAGAACGAAATGTGGTGGCAGAATGCAAAAATACAGGAAGTATACAGAGGAAGGGCTGGAGAAGCAGAGTGGGAATCAGGGGGTTGAAAAAAGTAGACGGGGTAAAGGGGATAAGGCATAAGGTGAAGAAAATGGGGAAAGGCAAAAGAAAGGCATATGATGAGATAGATAGATTTTTAAATGACCCCGGGGAAATTAAATAATCCAGCAGCAGTATACCGATAAAAAGAATAATAAAAATAGTAATAAAATAAAAAAATTAATAAAAAAAAAAAAAATAAAATTAATGTTAGCATTTACTACGGGTGGAATTGAAGGTGATATTTTGGGGGCATCTCCCCAGTCTGTCAGTGGAGCAGGACAGTAAAAAAAAGTCTGTCACTGAAGCTCTCTTGCCTGGAATACACTGTTAAGTGGATGCAGTGGATTTTCATGATTGACAGGAGTTTGCTTTGTTCGCCACAGATGTTAAATTTTGTCAACCCCTCCACAATAGAGCCTGCCTTCAACAAGTTTTCCAGGCGTGGCGTCTTTCATCTTTTCCCCCCATCACCCCCCCGCGTAAAAAGGGACTCGCCAAAACCGTCCTGGAGACATCTGCAACATCTTACCGATGTTGAAGGATCCAACCTTTAAAAGTTGTCCTCTGACCCTTTTCTTACAAGAGCATCATTTTGGACCCAGCCCCTTTGTCATCAGCTGCCTCCCAGATATTTAAAAGTCTGCCCCCTCTGCACCATTACCTCTGATGATCACAGGGTCCATGGGGGGCCTAGGCCCCCCTAAATACCACCAGCTCCTTGGTCTTGCTGGTGTTAAGGTGTAAGTGGTTTATCGCCCATTTAACAAATCTTTGTTAACTTTCTGTATTTTCCCACACCTGATGCACCCCCACAATAGCAGTGTCAGAGAACTTTTCCCGTGGTGGACCCCAAGTCATATTGGAGTCTGATGTATATAGATTGAACAGGACTGGAAAGGACGGCCCCCTCGGCACCCTGTTTCTGAACAAAATTTCAGCCCGGGTTTCCCCAAAGGCCATTTTGGGGGTTGTCTGAAAGATATCCAAATCCATCCCCCAAGGGGGGAGTCTACCCCCATCCCCCAGTCAGCTTGTCAAAAAGGGGCAGAGGCTGGATGGGGGGCGCTAGAGAGCCCAAAACAAATTCTTACAGCACCCACTGCCTCTGTCCGGGTGGGAGGGTGGGTGTATAGATGATGGCATCCCCCGCTCCCACCTATCAAAAGTCGAGAGGTTGGACACTATGGGGGGAGAAAAGGACCTGTACCGATTGGCTAAACAGGGGCCCAAAGTTTGGGAAAAGATGTGCTGGGTTAAGGTGTGTGGAAGTTGCCTCACACATAAAAGAGACAGCCAATGTCAAAACACAACTTTTCCTCTGTCACCGTACCAATCCTCCCCTCCTTTATTTTATTCTCTTTTCCCCCGCCTCCCTCCTCTCTCTTGTTCATCTTTTCCCCCTGACTCCGCTCCCCCTTTTTTGGTGCCCCCCTGTGATCTTCGGCGCACTTCTTGGGGGGGGTGCTCCCCTTGCCCGGGCACTCCAACCCTGGTTTTTCTGGCAGCATTTCCCTGGTGTGGTGGAGTGCTGCAGTTCATTTTTGGGAACCATCCAGATGACTGGCGTTGTCAGATCTACCCGGGCTGCTCCCCTCTTGCCCCAAGGGAAGATATGACCCCTCCCTGGCCCTTTCCCCTTCGGGGGTCTCGCTGAGGCAAGGTCTCTTTCTGCCACGGGAATAATGGATAAAGATGGCCATACTACAAGTGAGGAATTTTTTTGATCAGAGGGAAAAAGAGTACTTTGGAAGGTGAGAGGGAGAGAGAGAGAGAGAGAGAGAGAGAGAGAGAGATGGGGGGAATAGTTTTTCAGGTAGTGCAAGGGTTTTAAGGGGGAAGAAAGGGAAAACTATTAAGGGATGAAGAATGGGAAGGCTGTTGGTCTGGTGACATACCTGGGGGAAGCATGTAGGTGTTCAGGAAAGGGGGAATTTAAAACAGATTGTTATAAATCCTGAAAAGTGAAAGGTGCATGAAGAGTGGGAAAGTTCTGGTCAGTTTAAATTTTTGATAAACATCATGATTTATTTTTAGTCTTCAATAAATTGCATTTTTTTTTTGTCACTTTAGTCAATTAATGTTGTTTTAATCAAAAACAATTGGTTTTTTTGTGAAAAGAAAAATAAATTAGTCAAACAGTTCAAATCAGGGACTTTTCCATATGACTATGAAAGAATATCTGTACCTCTAAACTATTAATAAAATCACACTAATGGCCAAACCAAATCAGTGATTTATTGAACAAAAAAAGGACAAGTATGAAAAAGTATTTACCAAAAGATCTTAATGAAATGCAACTCTGGTCTGTCATCATTTTTCTGGCCCAACCTTCCTTAGTTATGCTGCTAAAAGTTTTACCACAAAAACTATTTTTTTTAAAAAAAAAAAAAACAAAACCACAAGTGTTTTTGCCATGTCCTTGGGTTTTTTGGGATTATCTAATAAATTTTGTTCCCCTAAAAACCAAAGCGAATAACAACTATAGTGTGTATATTGTATCCAGCAGTAAACAATCCTGTTTACTGTACTTTTAAATTATATATTGTATTAACTGGGATCGAAATCCTAAATACATTTTATGTTAGTATAACAAATGGAGCACTCTTTATCGTGATGGGGACATGAAACAATTTCATTTAAACTGTTTCCATTTTAATTGCTCCGTTGTTGTCACTGCCACTGTCCCCGTGTGTGTGTGTGTGTGTAATTGCCCCATGCGTCGCCCCTGAACCTGACCATCCCCCACTTACATAATAAAAGGGTGTGTTTTGGATCATTAAAATCGGGGGAGCGATTCGATTTCCCTTTTCCCTTTTTCGGGACTGTGAGGCACTGTTTGGTTAATGCCCTTAAATTTTTTCCGCTGAACAACTGCATGATCAAAAAAAGCTAAACAGCTATGACTCCATCGAGGATGTTGGAAAGTGCAAATTCTGGAACACGTAATGCCAGACATGATTTTGTTCTTTTAATGTGTTGATACGGTGCTATATCATCACCACTGTTACCCTTTTTTCAGTGTACTTTTTCCCAAAATTTTTTCTCACACATTTTGGCCATCTGAAGTGATTTGTTTTTTTCCCATTTAAAGCGGTCCACTATCAATGTGAACCAGCACACCTAAAATAAACCAAGGGTTGACATGTTAGTATTACGGGGGAATGAGGCCAGAGGTAAATAATGGTATGAATCTTAGGTGGTTTCCTTTAGATACCCTGGATTTATTATACAGGGACACGGGGTTTTTAAATTTTCTTCAGCTTTCAAATTTAAAAAATTGGGGTCCTTACCTTTTTCAAAAGAATAAAGTTTGACATAGTCAAGCAAAGGGGAACTGGTTCTGTGACATGATGTTTTCCCTGATGGGGGAAACTGGTTTATTCAATTAAAAAAAAGCTTGGTGTTTTTTTTTTTTTTTTTGGGTCCGTGTCATGTGTGACAAAGATTTGCAAAAACTTCCATCACTCATTGTCAGTTGTCTGTAACAATTTTTGTTTGTTTAGTTTTTTGCGATTTTGAAAGCTTTTGTTTTATTTTTCATCATTAATAATATTTTTTTATTTTTTTCCTTCATTTTGTCACATAAAAAACACTCAACTTTTTTTCTCTTGTTTTTCCAATAAAATTAACACGGGTAGTCCAATTTTTAAGAAAAAGGGTGATGTGGGTTTAGCAATTACAGAGGATAAAACAAATGACCCACAGCATAAAGTTAGGGAAAGAGTAGTGGAAGCTAGGTTAAAAGGTATCAGTGAGCACAGTATGGGTTCTTGGGAAAAGCACTACAGATGTGATTTGCTCTGAAAAGGTTGATGAAAAAAAAAAGGCCAAAAGGGTTGCATTCGCCTTTTGGGGGAAAAAGCATATCACAGGGTCCCAAACAGGGTTGTGCTATTTTTAAGAAAGTCAGGAGTAGCAGAAAAGTATGAAAGTGGTACAGGAATGGAGGGGAAATCAGTGATGGGTCGTTTATGGTTGGTGGGATTACATGGAGACCCTCGACCTTCTCATTGCAGTGGTGATGGACTGGCTGACAGATGAGTTAGACAGGAGTCCCCATGGACTATGATTTTTTGTGGATGACTTTTGTGATCTGAAAAAAAGGGTGGGGGGCAGATTGGGGGGATCCTGGAAGGGGTAAAATACACTCTAGAGGGGGGAATAAAAAAGGGCTGCAGGACCAAGACAGAATCCGTGTGTGAAAGAGAGGAGGTCAGTGGAATGGTGAAGATCAGGGGGTAGACGGCGAAGGTTGAGGGTTTAAACACTTAGGATCAACAGTACAGAATAACGGTAGTGGGTAAAGGTGAAAAAAGTGCAGGCAGGGTAGAGTGGGTGGAAAAGGGTGTCAGGGTGATTTGGCAGGCGGGGCCAGCAAGAGGAAAGGTTTTGAGATGAATGGTCCCCCTGGGGGCCACTATGTTACAAAAAACTGGAGATTGGCACTGACAAAAAGAAAGGAGACACAGGTGAAAGGGGGCCGTTAAAGATATTAACATTTGCAGGGGGGGTTTATGAGGATGGAGGGATTAGGAATGAGTATTTTGGGAGGGGCAGCTCAGGTTGGACAGTTTGGAGACAAAGGTATAGGGATACTGGGATGGAGCTGCCAGGTAAAAAGGAAGGAAGGCCCCGTGGGGGTTTATGGATGTGGTGAGGAGGGGCATGCAGGGTTGGGTTTTCAGAGGAAAATGCAGAGGACAGGACATGGAAAAACTGATCCACTGTGGCAACCGTTAATGGGAAACACCAACTGAAGAAAAAAAATAAAATGTTTGACAAATTACCAAAACATGAAGTTCATCCTTAAAAAGTCTTTAAAAGTTCTTGGTTAATAATGAATTATTTAAATTTGAACTGACAAATTTTTTTTTTTCTCCTATTTTTCCATGTTTCTTTGTTGGTGAACTGGTGGGAAAATTTTTTGGTAACAAGTATATGCCAACAAAAGGACTGGTAACCTAACAAAATTCATTTATCAAAACCATTTTTAAAACTAAATTACCCGAGCCTACAAAAAAAATTTTTGGTGGATTTAAGTTTTTATTAATTAATATTTTTCAACAATTTGCTTTAACCATGGGCAGCCATGTAGGCAAAAAAATCTTAAGTGTGCCACTGTGATCTGAGAAAGTTATTCATACACATTTTATTTCAATGGATATCAACGAAGTTGGGTTTTCGGGAAGCAGATGAGCCAAATGTTACACAGTGTAAATACCCCATGGCTTTCGTTGATGAATAAAAAGGCCAAGGCCATCAGGGTTAATTCCCGCTATTTGTGGTTTCCCAAGCAACAAACCCCAGAAACTTTAAACTATTTCCTATTAATTACCCGCAAACAAATTGCATCCATGCTTGAAGGATTGGTTCAAAAAGGTATTAAAATCAAAAATCATGGAACATTGGGTTTTAATCGGACAATGGGAAATTTCTCATACCTGTGCTGGACAAAAAGCTTTCCATCAGTCAAATTAACAATCATCGACTGGAAACACAGTCAATTTGCCTGGGATAATTCCTTAACTATTTTTTTTTTTTGTGTAATTAAACAGAAATCAAATATAATTTTCTTTGCGTTACTGATTCATTCTTCCTTTTCAATTTTCCACCTTCCGTAACAAAGACATCATATATTTGAATTTAAAAACAATTTATTTTTTATTGCCCCAAATTTATAAAAGTCATATGGGCCCCTTTCATGCCCTTTTTACAGCCCCAGCCTTCTCTAAGGCAAAGGGCCCCCCAAAAAAAAAACCCGGGGAAAAAAAAAAAAAAAATTTCCCGGCAGTGGTGCCCTTTCAGGTTGGTTGGGCCAGTTGGTTTTCAAAAAGGGGGGAAATACAATCCTTAACAGAACACAAATAATCCTCAATACAATATAAAGTGAAAAAGACATTCCAGTAATGCAATAGTAAAAACTGCAATTTCCCAAAAAACCACTTCCAGGAATGTTCCCCCTCCCGGATACAACCAATAAAAGGACAAACGTGTAAACCTGCAACTTAAAAAGCGCTTCATCCCTCCTTGGGAGGAAACAGTGGAAGGTGTCTTTTGGCATATAAATTTGGGAAAACCAACATTTTTCAGGAACCATGTGTTAAATCAAGAAATACCCGAAACGTTTAAAAAAAAGGGGATCTGGACAATTACAACAATGGGCCTAGCCAAATCAGAATGGAAAACTAACAATGGGATATCTTCATAACAGGGGGCCAAAGATGGCCAGATGAAATTTTAAATGCCATGCCTTTTTGTTTGATGACCGTTGCATCATATTCAGGCCGCTCATTATTCTGGCCGCATAAACAGTTTCTAGTTAAATTCTGCCTTTGGGTAAAGGGTTTTCTGAAGTGGGTGCCAAAAAATTTTTTTGTACATCTAAAATTCATTTTCTTTCCCCGGTGAACCGATGAAATACTATTAAAGGGAATGGGCCCCGAATATCCAAGAGTCCATATTGAAAAATTTAATGGTGCATTTTTATAAAATGAAAAAGGCCTTTTGCATCTGTTCAATATTATTAAAGTTTTTAATTTTTTCATTCACCACCCGGAAACAAATAGAAATGATAATTGCCAAACCCTTTTGGTGCATTTGGCCATTTTTTAAATTCGTCTATAGCCCTGTGGGATCCCGGATGGGCCCTCAGGGCTGCTTCCACATGTGGATGAGCCATTTTTTTATGGCTGTGTTTACTGCATTAATTTTATCTGACAGCATTTGGAAGACACTGGGCCAGTAATGGATGGTAAGCCATAAAATTGCCAATTCAGTCTCAAAAAAAAGCTTTTCATATTTAAACTGAACAATTTCTGAACCCCATACTAAATGTACAATTTACTGGCCGGGTTCTCTGAATCGCATCGCTAAATACAAAAAAAACAATGCTGATGTAATTCATTTTTAAAACACTGATATATTTACTATGAAAGGAAATTTAACAAAAAAAAGACTTTAAAACCACAAAGTGACATTGAATTTTCAAAATTTAGGGGTTGCCTGTTTAATCATCAAAACTTTACAGATAAAGTTGGGTGCTGGTACAAATTCCGAGCACTGGAAGGACAAGATCTAATCTTGAACAAAATGTCTTCCATTACAGGTCAAAAAACCTGGCCCAAATTTAAAACTATAATTACCAGGCCTATGAAAAACTCACAGATTCCCCTTTAAAACCATTCCCCTTCCATCGCGTCTTTTGTCCTGTAAATGTGCGATAAAGACAAAAGCGAAACAGCCTGGTTCCCATCCCCCCCCACCCAAACTGCACAAAGTTCTCCTCATGTCTTGATTGATTTCTGGGGGGTGAAGTCGGTTTTAATGGAAATAATAGATGATTATCTGGAACACCTGCATTCTGTGTTTCTTTCTAATATTCTTTTAAACACATTTTAAAACAAAACTTTTTTTATATTTTAGTAAATGACAAAATGTTGGCTAAACTATATAACGTTGAAGCCTGAAGTCAAAAATCAAATAAACACTTTCACAAAAGGTTCAAGGGCGATACAAAATTCTGTCAGTGGTAAGTTTTCTCCGAATCAAAAAAGGGCCTGTTGGGGCTCGACTGGCTCCTTGTTCTGTTTCCAGTAGTGAGCTTATTGTTCCCCCACACAAAGACCCTCCCTTCCCCACATTTACCACATTTTTACCTGTTTCCCCTTCTCTCTTTCTTGGTACCAAACACGTGAAAAAAAAGACAATATATTACATTTTGAAGAAATCATTTTAACCTGAATAGTCCAGAAAACATTTGCTGTGCAATGTTTGCATCATGCAATTTTTTGAAAGCAACAGCTTAGATCGGTGGGTTTTTCTGGGGGCTACTATTACAGTCAGATCAGGAGGGTGAGGGTTAGGTATGATCGTGTTGAAGGTAAACGAAAAAACTACAAACAAGTACAATAAAATTATACCCCATGCCGGGGGACAAAAAGAAAAGTGTTCATGGCTCAACCGAGGAACTTAAAACCCGGGACCTTACTAGAAAGGTGATGGAAAAAAGGAGGATGCAACATCGACAAAATTCTGTTCAAGACAGCTGCTTTCCCCCGGAAAGTAAACTGAGTCAGTGTCATGCCCCTTCAATGTAATGGAACCACAGCATAGAGGGGGTTTTTGCTTTCAACAGGTACACATGTGGGAAATGTATGAAGACAGTCCTTGCTGTGTGAACTCTTTTTGAACTTAGAGTGCATATAGCGGAACTAACCTGCTGTTGGGGGGCGCTCTGCCCCCCAGTAAGGGGACCTGGGTTCCCTTCAGGGGTCCTCCCTCGTGGGTTGCATGCTCTCCCTTTTGGGTTTCCTCCGGGTACTCTGGTTTCCCCCCACATCCCAAAAACACAGATTGGTGATTGCGTTTAAAATTGTCTTGGTGTTGTTTGATAGTTGGGGCCCCGCCCAGAGTTTGTTTCCTGCCTTGCGCCCAGTGATGGCTGGGTGGCTCCAGACCCCCGACCTTGGGTTGGATAGCGGGGTTTGGGTTGGATGGATTTGACCTCTCTGTCTTTTTCCTCTGCATGTCCCGGAGAAAAAAAATAGCCCACAGCAACCTAGAGACTGGCAAAATTGGGGGAAAAGTACCCGGTGCAAAATGGTATGGAATGAATATGAATAACATGTGTTGCATCACAATGTTTTTTCCCAAATGTACTATACAGGTCTAAAATAAAATTCCAAAAACAAATATACCTATGTCTCTTTTTAAAGGGGTTTCTAATTCAGTGTGAGCAGGAACACTCAGTAAAACTGAATAAAAAAAAAAAAAAAAAAAAAATTTATAGGGAGGCAGTCGGATGAACTGGGGACTCTTGATTCTCACTCTTCGCTAAACCCCAAAGGGGGTTTGTTTTCCTTGAAACCCTTTTTTGAAAGTGTTTATTTGATCTTTTGGGCTTCAGGCTTCACACAATAGTTTACCAAATTTTTTTTTTTTTTTTACTACTAAAAAAATAAAAATTTCTGTTTAATAATGTGTTTACACAATTTTTGAAACAGAACACACATGAAATCATTGTTCCCAAATTTAAAAATCTATTTTTTCCCTGAAACTCCAGCACTTCACTCCCAGATAATCAATGAGCTGGGAGAACTTTGTGCACGCTTCTGCGGTGGTGGGGGATGGGATACCAGGCTGCTGCTGCTTGTCTTTATCGGCACATTTACAGAACAAAGATGCTGATGGAGAGGTATGAACGGATTTAAGGTGGGCCGGATCATAGGCTCTAGTAATTCTAGTGTTAAGTGTTGTCATTTAAATTTGCACATTTAGAATGTGAAAGAAAGCCAGAGTATGCAGAAAGAAGGATAGAGGCATTGAAAGAAGCAGTAAAGAACATACTGGGAGCACCCATGGCAAAATTAGAACTCATATTTAGAAGACAACTGGAGGAAAAAAAACAATCATACGATAAGCAAATAAAACCTGTCATAACTTTCAATTTTAATGCACAAATCCATCTTCAAAATGTGTTTTTCTAGAGTGAACTATGGAATATTCTTTGGCTATTTGCAAATGACTGTTTTGGAATTAGGTAGCAGTAATAAATATGTAATCTTGTTACTTACAGAGCTGCCATCATAGCTGCCTTGCTCAGCCTGCTGCACAGAAAGTAATTCTGCTTGCTTTGACATTGTTCCTTCAGTTGCCTTTTCTTTTGCATACCATGTGAGATCTTTTCCTTTTGCCAGCTCCACTGGTGCCATAAGAGAATTGCCTAAAATAAATAAATAAATAAACCAACCCTAAATCCTGACTACTTACATCAAACTTAAATGCATTCATATATCTTTAGTAGATAAGGCATAAAAATTGGTTTTATAAGTTGAATATGTCTTCAAAATCTATTAAAAGCTCATGTTACCCAATTTATTCCATACTCAATTCTAATACTGTAGGCTACTTGGGTCTAATGGGAAACATGAGTTCCATGACTTAACCAGGTTCAACACTGGGAAAATGCACAGTGGAAACACTGTTCTACTTACAGTAGAACCTCAAAACAAACGCATAAATGACAACAAAACAACTATAACACAAATAATATAACTGTATATTTCACTTATATTAAAGATGTAGCAGTACAACAAAATGAATATCAGTAGGGCAAGTATTGCTGTAGAGTTTAGGCCTGAATTTTTGTAATCTCTTCCAAGTGAAGAAGCAAGAATTTCTAGGAACGTAAAGCACAAACAGAAAATTCAACGTGGAAGGTAGGCATTTAAACGGGTGAAAACTGACAGTAGGGAAGGAAAAAAAATAAGACACTTTAAGAAAAGGGTCTGAAATTAGTGAATAGGAGCAGGAAGGTGTATAAGGGTATTTTTAATAGCAAATGCAGGCACTTCAAGAGGCCCATTTAGCATTAAAATCATTACTGCAGCATGTTTACAAATGCATAAGGAAACCTGTAGCAGATTAAAATTAAGATTTAAATAAAATAAAAAAAAAAAATTGGGTGAATACAATGCAGGTCTTGCTTGATGTAGAATGTTCTGGAGGCCTGTGTGGAAAAGCCTGCTCAGAGTGAAGGTGGTTCCAGTGGTCACAGACACTTTTGATAAGATGACCAAGGTAAAAGTAAGCTGTTGTGCCAGCACTTTGAGCTACATTATTTGTATGAAAATACAAATATGAAATAAATGTTGTTGTGGTGGTTGATTTGTTTCAAACCTAGTTTTGTAAAACTTGACTTGCTTGTAGGGAATGTTATTTGATATTAATAAATTCAATTAACAAAAGCTAAGCTGTCAATGTTGCCATCAAAATTTCAAGAGTTAGGTGCTAGGCTTAGAAGATTAGAAGCTTTAATAAAAGGTCCACAAATCTTTGTGTGTTGTTTGGGTACAGGTTTCTGGGACTTTGGGGTATATTCTTGAGCTGATGGTACCTATACTACCATGTATGGCTGCATTTAAACCAGTGGGGAAACAATGTATGCGGCATGTTTTACAAGTAGGTTAGACAAGGATTGTTTAAACTAAAGAACGGAGAAGGCAGAGAGCTTACGCACAGGACAGGTTTTAACATTGGAAGATAATCTCCTAACAGCTATTTGGACTATCAAAAAGGTGCTTAAAGATTTCAAAATTCTAGAGTCAGAATTGTTGCCTAAAACCAAGAAGGTTGCAATTAAACAAACTGCTAGGACCAGATATCATTATCCTTGAGTGCTTTAGCTGGAAATGCCTATAGATTGGAAGCATTACATTTAATAAAAAAAAGTTTATCAAGCTGGTCCAAGTACTATAGGCCAGAAATCTTAACATGCTTCAATTTGTCAATTAATGTAAGGAATTATCAAGGAAAGGTTTGTGCTTCAAACAGCAAGAATGAGTTTGTTATGAGCAGACAGCATGGCTTTTTACAGGAGAAATAATGTTTCTATAAGTAGCTGAAATTCTATGAAAAGCAAAAACAGGTGCTCCAGATAATATTTACCATAATTTTAAGAAGGGTTTTTGATAAGCCACACTGAAATGTTAGGATCAAATTAAAAGTAGGAATTCTAGGTTTAGTGTGTAGATGGGTGCAAAACTGGACCAAACACTGGTAGAAAAGCATTTTGTCATAAGGAGGTATTTCTGAACTAGGTGAGATTAAAAAGCTATGTTCCTCAATGTTCCAAACCTGGGACTGTGCTCTTTTAATATACAAAAATAATCATAATAGGAAAAATAATCTGGTTAAGTACCCAGAAGATTACAAACTAGAAATAAAAAACAGATAGGCAGAATCAGCCAATCATTAAAAAGAAGCCTCAACAGAATACAAGTTTGTGCAGGTTATTAGAAGATAAAGTTGATTAACAGGAAAAAATAAAACTATAACATGTAGAAAGAACAAAATTTAGATCTGAATACACAATAGGAGGTTCAAAGTTGGAAAGTAAGCAACTAGGAGTCACAGTAGACTCTTCACTTTCTACATCAGGACAGTGCAGAGGCGATTCTCCCTAAGACAGCTAACACGATGTTTGGAGTACATGTCCAGCAACATTATGATTAGGATATGAAATACACTTGTGTGCTGTAATCTTAAGTATTTTGCGCAGTTTCATTTACAGATTATATATATATAAAACCATGTTGAGACATTTTATGCCGTTTTGTTACTGAATGTGCGGTATATTAATGAACCATGTGTCACTAAACTTAAAACACGGATCTTCAATAACAAGCAGATCTCACAAAAATCTATAATACCGTAGTGAAACAGATATTACAACATTTCCAATTTTCATGCACTATAATTTACGACAGGAACCCCTGTACATCACGCAAGAAAATACTAGTTACCTAGGTAGTTTTCACGGTGCTTATCGCCCTTCACCTCATCCCAAGAAAACTGGTCTTGGCCCCCTCGCACACCTCCAGCTCTACAGGAACCAAACATGTTGAACTTTACTGTAAAGAAGATTAACTATATGCCAAATTCAGCATTCAGTATAAACCATACATCACTCGTTCGCGAGGCCTTAATGCAGCTTTAAAGCCCCGCTTCTTGTACTTCCGGTTCGAGGGAGTGTCACGCGTCATGAACTCATGAATATTTATTACTAAGAGAAACTGTCCAATCTGGAAAACGAATACTGACTCGGAAAATTCCAACACTCTGGAAAAAGAAAAAAAAAGAAAAACAGCAGCAGTTACTGCCCAGTGCAGAGCTTACAAACTGTACAGGGTACTATTTCTAATTTATTACAAACAATGCAAGTAATTAAGAAAAGGCCAAATTAGAAAAGTGGGCTTGTTGAAGTTTTTTGAAATGCTTAACATTTGTAGCCTGGCACTTCTCTATTGGCAAAGCATTGCATATTTTATTGCATGAGTACAGAAAGCTTCCGGTTTTTATGGTTGATCTTGGAATAAAAAGAAAAGCAATGTGTGAGAAAAGAAATGTTGGGAGCAGGTCCTCCAAACTACAGGCAGGGTCTAAAATATTCAAAGCCTTCCATATACTGTATTTAATAGAAGCTTAAAATCAATTCTATATGAGACAGGCAGCCAGTGTAATGAGATTGAGACAGTTTACAGTAGTTGGGGCTTAAAAGAAACAGGCCAATACCATGTAATCACTTTGGCAAAGGCACAGCAGATCAGACCAGAAGTTTAGATAGAGGATCCTTGAAGTGCTGGGCAGGAGGGCCACCCACTACTTCAAAATAGCACACATCTGTCCTTCCTTCCTTCTTTAACTGCTGCCCTATAACACGACTGAGCTCTTCCACCTGTCTGTAACTGTTAAAAACAAACACAACAGATTAACAATGTTCACACACTTCAAGCATTAATAATTTGAACCCTTACTCCTTGTTCTGCCTCCTTTCTTAGTACACCTGTAGAGCAATCATTACCAAAGTAAACCATCACAATAGATAAAGATCAGCTTAGAGTAAAGCCTAACTAATAATAAGTAAACCATCACAATAGATAAAGATCTGCTTAGAGCAAAGCCTAACTAATAATGTTTTTTTAGGTTAATTATGTTTTTTGTTGGATTTTGAAAGAACCCCAACTTAATTGTCATTATATGTAGCATCATTTTTTTTCTTTTACATATGCATACAGTAGACATTGTGTTAAAATCTTTGTGTATCTGAATTTCTAATCTGATGTGTTCAGGTGTCATTACTTACATGAAAACATCTTTGCTTTTCTTTTCAGTTTTGATTTTGTTTCAGGTTAAAATTAAGTCTTAAAATATATTGTGTCATTTCATTGGAAAATATGTGACGCTTGAATATAAAAGCACCACAAATGCATTTGTATGTCGGAATTTTGCTTCACCACATCGAATCATTCATCAAACATCTAAGCACGCATATTGATCCCGGAGGATCCGCATATCAGCTTTCTGTCACTTGTAGATTGTAAACAGAGACTCTGACATCACATTCCGACTTTTATCACACTCGCCCATCTGTCACTACCGGTCTGCAGTGCTCTGCCCGATCTTCAGGTGCATTCGCAAAAAGACAACCTGAGTTGCGCATGCAAGTGCAGGACTTTACTATCATGACCGTGCCCAAAATGCGTTTTTTTATTTTGCGACATGAGTCCCCATCCGATTTGTCTCACTCACGCACTCTCGCTTTATAAAACTGATTTCACAATGCTACCCGATTTGTACTCGTGATGTCTAATATTTTTGACATGCAACACTTGCCATGTTTGAATTGCACTTCCCCTCCTTCTTTAGGCTGCTCCCATTAGGGGTTGCCACAGCGGATAATCTTTTTCCATATCTTTCTGTCCTCAGCATCTTGTTCTGTTACACCATCACCTGCATGTCCTCTCTCTCACCACATCCATAAACCTCCGCTCAGGCCTTCCTCTTTCCACTTACCTGGCAGCTCTGTTCTTAACATCCTTTTCCCAATATACTCAGCATGTCTCCTCTGCACATGACCAAACTAACTGCATCTGCTGCTCTGACTTTGTCTCCCAACTGTCCAAATTCAGCTGACCCTCTAATGTACTAATTTCTAATTCTATCCATCCTCGCTCCTCCCAGTGCAAATCTTAGCATCTTTAATCCTTGCTACCTCCAGCTCTGTCTCCTGCTTTCTGGTCAGTGCCACCATCTCCAAGCCATATAACATAGCTGGTCTCAGTACCATCCTGTAGACCAATTTCCACTCTTGCTGATACCCGCTTTTCACAAATTACTCCAGACAATCTTCTCCACCCATTCCACCCTGCCTGCATTATCTTTTTCACCTCTTTTCCACAATCCCCATTACTCTGTACCGTTGATCCTAAGTATTAAACTCATCCACCTTCGCTAGCTCTACTCCCTGTATTCTCACCATTCCACTGACCTCCCTCTCATTTACACACATGTATTCTGTCTTGTTCCTATGGACCTTCACTCCTCCTCCTCTCCAGAGCATATCTCCACCTCTCCAGCGCCTCCCTCAACCTGCTCCCTACTATTGCTACAGATCACAATGTCATCAGCATACCTCTTATCTCTGATATAATCCCACCTCCATCTTAAATGCTTCCATCACTCCTGCTGCAGTTTTCACCTGTGTCACACTTCCCTGCATACATCCTGTACAATCCTTACATACTTCTCTGCCACTCCCAACTTCCTCATACAATACCACAGTTCTTCTCATGGCACCCTGTCATATGCTTTCTCCTAGTTCCACCGAGGCATGACCACGGGGGGGCTGGGGTGGGCACTGCCCCCCCAGAGACAAGCCATGCCCACACTGCAAAATGTTTTGTCTGGTCAATGATTTTCAAAACTGAGTTGCTTTCCAATAAGACAGACACCATGCTGCTCACAGTTTACTTCACGCACATTTTGCAGCACGCTTTGAACCTGTTGACCGCATTCTTTAATTAAAACAACTTATAATGCTCCATTCTTCTTTATTTTCTGGTTGGTAACACCAAAGGCTATGCATAGATGGCTTATTAAAAGCAGAAATCTTCAACCTCTGTCCTCCTCGAAGCTGCTGGCTCCACAGTTGAGCCCAGCACCGCTGCTTACCAACACTGGAGCACAGCGCACTCCACGTCGGGAACTGAAACTCCAAAAGATGTAGATAAGCCTACACAATCCTCCAGCTCTGCCGTGTTGGGTACTCCAAACCTCTGCCTTCAACAAAATATACAGTCTGGCCTGCCTGACTTAAATATGGATAGCCCATCCCAGCCTATCCTTCTATATAAAAGCAGTCGGGATTGTCCTTCCGCCCAGTGAGTGCTATGCAGGCGCAGAGTTTCACTTCCCCCCGCCCATTTTGCAATGCACCATGGGATTTGTAGTTTCGTTTCCAGGTAAAAGATGATTTTCTACTCCAGGCGATATCCTGGTTCGATATCCTCTTCTTCTTTCTTACTATATAAAAGCGTCAGGATTGTCCTTCCGTCCTATGAGTGGAAAGCGTATCGTTATTCCGCTTATCACAGACTTACTACTTGCAGCTTGCAGTATGAGCGACATGATGTGAGCAGAGTTAAAAGGCGGTCAGCCTAGTTTTAATTAATTATCCCAAGCACGCATTCGAAAGACAGTCAGATGTTTTAGTGCAAGCTGGTATCAGTCTCGACCATGGTTTTAACATCCTGTTGTCCGTGATGCCAGCTTTTGCTTTGCCTGCAGAAATTTAGTGTTTTCAATTCCGACCACGAGGACATATTCACCAAACATGGCTACACTAATTGAAAAAAAGCTCAAGAAAAAGACGGTGGCGGCTTCCACAAACATGCGTCTATTATCCCGCATGTCAGAGCCATGTCTGCATAGCAAGAGTATCGACGCCGGGCAGAGACGGTGAAAGCATAGTTTAACTACTGGGTTCAGCCCAGATAGAAAAGATTTGTCCAGAACTCCATTCCTGAAGAACACCTGATTGGCTTAATTGAATTGAATCAGCTTGATGCTGAATATATTTGTAACCAAATGCTGTCACATCTCTCTGAGTTAGGTTACAGCCAGACAATTTAGTTGTGTCAGTGTTTTGATGGTGCTTCTGTCATGTCTGGGGCAAGGGGTGGTGTCCAGGCTTTGTTACAAAACAAAGTTGGTAAGCACATTCCATATGTACACTGCTACAACCACCAGCTCCATTTAGCAGTGATACATGCAATGGAATCAGAACCTCTGGCTAAGAAGTTCTTTGACTGGTCAAATTCATTGAACACATTTTGTCACAGACATTATGTTTCACACACATACAATACACCCACACTGAAAAGACTTCTAGAAATACAATGGATCAGTCATTATGACGTCACAAAGTCCATTGTCAACAATGAGGAAGCTATAAGGGGGCTTCTCTCAGAGGTAGCAGAGGCTGACACTGCCCCTTTTGACATTTGCATAGAGGCATGTGGTCTTTTGACCCATTTAAAAAAGCAGAATTTCTTCAATACAGGAAAATTCCTCCTTCATGTGCTTGGTGTGCTGAAACCAGCCAATGCAATTCTACAGGCACTTGCAGTGGATTTGTGAACTGCTGGGGAGGTGGTGACAGCTTCACTGGGCACACTAAAGGAGAGGAGATGCAACTAATTATTGGAGGAGCATTTCTCTCAGTGTGAAAGTAGGCCTACCAATTCACTCAAAAGGAAACGGAAAGTTAATTCACAGCTTAATGATAGTATTGTTGTGTCTACGCTTGGGCATGGTGACTCTGATGAACAAATTGCTCCTAATCAGAATTTTAAAAGGGCTATGTTCAGCATTCTTGATAGAGCTATTGTGGAAATGGAGACAGGAACCTGTCAGAGAAGTGTTGAATTATTGAGGGCCATATCGCTTCCTTTGCCAAAATCAGAATTATGTCTTGATCATTCTCTCCTGAAACCACTTCAGGCACTTGCAGACACAGAGCAAAACAGCATGAGCTTGCAAAATGAAACTGCTGTGGCAAAAGTAATGTTGATCAATAAACTGCCAGCTGATGCTAATCTCTCTGAAAGTGCAAATGCATGCAGCAGTGCAAAGAGGCCTTCCCTATGTTGCATTCGCTACATGTCCCAGCACTAATCATTGGTGTGTCTTCAGCTGCATGCGAAAGCTCTCTCTACTTTGAACCGCATTCTCACTCACCTCACCAACAATGCTGCATTCAAGGAAGAGAAATTTAGTCATTCTGACACAAGATAAGAACATTTCAGAAAATCTAGACATGAATGAATTTATTTCAGAATTTGCCAAGAGTAACTGCAGACTGGTCCTGTATATAATATCCAGGTTAAACACTGGAAACTGATATCCTATAGCCTCCCTAATGACTACAATGAGCCACGTTCTGTTCTTGCTCTCATATGTTGTATACATTTGACTTTATGGATATATACCTTGCAGATGTAGTTTTATATTTGTTCACAAAGAATAATAATACAAGTTCCGTTGCCTCTGTTAATTTTATTGAACAATAGGTTATGATTTATGCCACAATTTTTGCTTTTATATGTTATATAAAACTATGTTGTTATTATTATTTGACCCCCTTGTACAAAAATGGGGATGGAGGGATATTTTGCCCCCAGACAAGCCAAATGCCCACCCACACATGATGTTCTGGTCACACCTCTGAGGTCCACAAAGATGCAATACAACTCCGCCTGTTTTCTATACTTCTCCATCAACATCATCAGAGCAAACATTACATCTGTGATGCTCCTTCTTGGCATGAAACCATACTGCTGCTCACTAATCATCACCTCACTTCTTAACCTAACTTCTACTACTCTTTCCCATAACTTTATGCTGTGGCTCATCAATTTTATCTCGCTGTAGTTACTACAGTTCTGCACTTTCCCATTATTCTTAAATATCAGCACCAGTACACTTCTTCTCCACTCTGCAGGCATTCTTTTCACTTTCCAAGATTCCATTAAACAATTTGGTTAAAAACTCTACTGCCATCTCTCCTAAACACATCCATGCTTCCACATGTATGTCATCTGGACCAACAACCTTTCCATTTTTCATCCTCTTCATAGCTGTCCTTACTTCCTCCTCATTCATTAAACTTTCAAAGTACTCTTTCCATCTGCTCAACACACTCTCCTCGCTTATGAGTACATTTCCATCTTTATTCTTTATCACCCTAACCTGCTGCACATCTTTCCCAACTCTGTCCCTCTGTCTAGCCAGTTGGTACTGGTCCTTTTCTCCCTCCTTAGTGTCCAACCTCTCATACAACTCATCATTAGCCTTTTCTTTAGCCTTTGCCACCTCTCTCTTCACCTTGTACCATATCTCCTTGTACTCTTGTCTACTTTCTTTTTTTTATTATTTTATTAATTTTATTGCAATCCATACAAAGCAATCAAGTTTTTACAAAAAGAAAAGTTGAGTTAAGAACAGATCAATCCCCACCCCAACTCTTGTCTACTTTCTGCATCTTTCTGACTATCCCACTTCTTCTTTGGCATCCTCTTCCTCTGTATACTGTCCTGTACATCCCCGTTCCACTACCAGGTTTCCTTTCCTCCTTCCTCTGTCCAGATGTCACACCAAGCACCCTTTTTTCTGTCACTTATACTACTTCTGCTGTAGTTGCCCAACTGTCTGGTAACTCTTCACTGCCACCCAGTGCCTGTCTCACCTCCTTCCTAAACTCAACTTTGCAGTCTTCCTTTTTCAACATCCACCATTTGATCCTTGCCTCTGCCCTCACTCTTTCTCTTCTTGTTCTCCAACGCCATCCTACAGAACACTATCCTATGCTACTTACTTAACTACACTTTCCCCTGCCACCTCTTTACAGTCTTCAATCTCCTTCAGATTGACTCTTCTGCAAAGGATGTAATCCTCCTGTGTGCATCTTCCTCCACTCTTGTATGTCACCCTATGTTCCTCCCTCTTCTTAAAATATGTATTCACCACAGCCATGTCCATCCTTTTAGCAAAATCCACTATCACCTGACCTTCTTCATTCCTCTCCTTGACACCATACCTACCCATCACCTCCTCATCACCCCCGCTCCCTACACCAACATGATCATTGAAATCCGCTCCAATCACCACTTTCTGTCCCTTACCAGTCATACTGCCAACATTCAAAGTTCCTACCCTCAGTTCCACTCTCTCTACCTTTTCCTCCTCTCCTCCTGCCTCCAGATACGCCTTCCTCCCTCGCCTTTTCCTTCTTCGCCAACAGTAGCCCTAATTTACACCAGAAACCTGTTGGCTAACAGTACTGGTGGTGGTCATTATTAATCTGGGGCTCACCAATCTGGTATGGACATTTGTATTGTTGTCCGTGATATTGATTTGGCAAAAATTTACACAGGATCGAGTCATTGTTGTGTTGCCGTTTATTTCCATCTATAAGTGGAGTTCTTACAGGAAAAGATGGCAATTTTATAATGTCTTGGAAGAATATTTGTCACCTGAAAAAATTAACTCCAGTCGAATGAAGAGGTAGCAAAATGAAATGCAACGTGTGTCTGTGAACTTTATTATGGATACGTACAACTTTTTGTAAGTAAATCATATTGATGAAAAAGTCAATAAAGATTTTCATTTTCAGTTGCAATACAACCTTCATAATCTTGTAGTTTAAACATAAAAGTCACAGCATTTTCCATATTAGGGTTAATGGATTAATAAATGTATGTCATTCTTTTTGTAACACCCTATTAGCATTTGGTGGTGTTTATTTTAAGATTTGTCCACATTTTTTTTATCTTAAAGATATGATGTAATCTAGTTGTTGATTTAGGAATATAATTATAAATGTGCATGTCTGAACTTGACCAGTGTAAAGTGTACCCTCCAAAGCCATCAGTATTTTTTAGTATGTTGATATCAGATTACACCAATACAATAACATAATAAAGTTAACAAATATATAACAATGAAGGCTAAATTACATACAAGAGTAGCAACAGCTAAGTTATTACCAGAAAGTGGGATGCAGATAATAGCATTCCAAATTGTTAATGAAGCAGATCAGAATCTTACAAGTTTTAATTGCTTTAGTGTTGTTCCTGTTTTTTAAAGCTACAGTGGAACCTCGGTTCACGAACGTCCTGGTTCACGTACAACTCGGTTCACGACCAAAAAGCTCGCCAAACCTTTGCCTCGGTTCACAACCACACACTCGGTATACGAACAAGCCAGTTTCCCTTGCCTGCCTGAGCTGAGCTGAGAGAGAGAGAGAGAGAGAGCAAGAGCGAGCAAGCACGCTGCCTGCTGGGGAGGGAGGAGGAGATTGCCGCACTGTTTGCCTGCCTATCTGCAGCCAGTAAGTGCAAGCCAACCATCCCCCCAATTCCACGTGCCTGCTGGGGAGGGGGAGGAGGAGATTGCTGCACGTGTTTGCCTGCCTATCTGCAGGCTGTACGTGCTAGCTCACCATTCCCCCACCACAGGCAGCCTGAGAGAGAAAGAAAGAGAGAGAGAAAGCGAGCGAGCCGCTGCAAGAGCTCTGTTCATTGTTTTCCTTCCATTGGCTTCTAAGCAAGTGAAGAGTGGTGAGAAGAAAGTTTTGAAGAAAATTGAAATCGAAGTAAAGAAAGAAATTACAAGAGGTGGAAAAACTGTTTACCAGTTTACTCATTTACCAATCTGAGAACCCTCCTGCTTTCAAGCAGCAACAATGTAAACAAAGCCAGACTGCCAGCAAACATGAAGGGTTGGGTCACAAGAACGTTGTTTTTGGAATGGCTGCATGAGGCTTTCACTCCCACCAGCTAAACAGCTAAAAGCACCAGAAACCCAAGAAATCACAAGAGAGAAAACACCTGAAGGAAAACACTTCATGCCAGAACTCGACTCATGCAAGGTTAGTTTTCTTGGTGGTTTTTGTATTACGGATTTTTCAAAAGTTAATTTTTCAGTTCATAACGCGATTTGTTGCAAATGTTCGCTTTTTTCCTTGTGCTTAAAACTCATGAAAGTGTTTGCAGATGGAGTTTTTCATAGCGCGATTAGGTGCAATGTTACCTTTCTCTTTTTTCAAATGTTCCTTTTTTCCGCTGTGCTTAAAACTCATTTTATAAAAAGTGTTTACAGTGATCAGAGCACGAGCGAGCAAGCGCAGAGAGAGAGAGAGCACACAGTTGACAGGAAGGGATAGGGAGGGATAGGGGTGGGTGGGTGTGTGTGTGTGTGTGCGCCGCGCCTCGTGCTACAGAGAGAGAGCGCGTGAGCCAGGCTGCTCCTGTAGCTGAGGGAGGGAGGGAGGGAGGGGCTTTGTTGGTGTGTGTGCTACAGAGAGAGAGCGCGAGCAAGCCAGCTCGTGTAACTGAGCAGGGAGCCTGGGTTTTTTGTGTCCGTGTTATTCAATGTTTTTACATTAGTTTACTATTACACTGTGCATTCTATGGTGTAATCTATACTAATAAAAGGCAAAGCCCTCACTCACTCACTCACTCACTGACTCACTCACTCACTGACTCATCACTAATTCTCCAACTTTACCGTGTGGGTGGAAGGCTGAAATTTGTCAGGTTCATTCCTTACAGCTTCCTTACAAAAGTTGGGCAGGTTTTATATCGAAATTCTACGCGTAATGGTCATAACTGGAAGCAGTTTTCTCCATTTACTGTAATGGAGATGAGCTTCAACGCCGTGGGGGGAGTTTAGTGTGACATCATCACGCCTCCCACGTAATCACGCAGTACATAGAAAACCAGGAAGACCTCAAAAAAGCACTGAAGAAAACATGCATTATATAATTGAGAAGGCAGCGAAACAATAAGAAGTGAGCGAGTGACATATACAACCATATTCATGAGTTCTGCTACTTCGGAAACAAAGCACGATGTAAACCTACACTTTAAATTAAGTTCATAGACAGGCTACGCTGGCGTTTGTAATTTAGTGCCTGCCCATATAAGGTCCGTCCGTCAGCGGAAATCCAATAGCAAACTGCCATGGGTAAATATTCACGGGTGAAGGACTGTGCTTATGGAGAGGAAGATGAGATGGTCAGGGTGGTGTTTGACACAAACTCAGCGAAACTGAGAGAAAGTTTTAAGTGCCAGGACTAAGGTAACATTAAATACAGCCATGGACATGGCACGAGATGGCACCAGCACAGCTGGGAACCTTCGATGCATGTACACCGAGTGGCTCACGTGAACTGACGCAGTGCACAGATAAAAGCAACAGTTCCAAAGAGCGCTGAACAAAAATCAATTACACAATTGAAAAGGCAGCAAAAATATGAAGCGCCTGATAAGCATATTCATAAATCCAGCTACTGCGGAAACAAAGCACACGGTGGAAAAGTCAATGTCCCGCTAAAGGAAGACAGTGTAAAAACCCGTGCATGCAGTGTGTGAGGTCTCAGATAAAGAAGAAGACGAGCTGTTTATTGATGCAGTAAGAAACGAATCGATGAATGAAACCTGTCATCTTTACAACGATTGACAAACACGGAATGTAACTTGAACACAACACATCCTACAAATACGAACCTGATTGAAAGAAATAATGATAATCAAATCTTTGATGACAGCAACACTCAGTAACACTCACAAAACAAATACTGTATATTGACAGTCATGTTACGTTATTTTTAAAATGTTCCCTTTTCTTTTCTAGCTTTTTAACACACTACTTCTCCGATACGCGGGTATATATATATGTATATATATACCCAATCTACATACTCGAATAATGGATACTTTATTCGCCATCAATGATTGTTTTGGTAAAGCCATACTCAGTGTATTCATTAGATGAACGGTAAAAAAGTAAGAGCGAGGGAGGATGACTCATTGAGGCATGCAGGCTGTAGTGCGTCAACTCTATCTGAATTACACGATCACATTTGAAAAAATATATCTTTTCAAGTTCTATTTAGTCCATATGTGTCAAACTCAAGGGCCTGGGCCACATCCGCCCAGCGTGTAATTATATCCGCCCGCGAGATCATTTTATATACTGTATTATTGTTATTAATGGCCCGGTATATGAAGGCGCTGGTAACACAATAAACTACAGATCACATAATGCAGCGCTTCAGCTGCCTTGCTAACACTTACCGCGTTAATCAAGTCTTCCTTATGATGCTGCAAGTTATTATGGCTAGAGTTATTCACTGAGTTTGCACGGCGCTTTGGTGACTTTGAAGAACAAAAAGTCCGTCTACATGCTCGAACCTTGTGCATGTTTGGTAGCACATATCTGTGTGAGAAGCTCTTCTCAGTGATAAAGACTAACAAAACAGCACACAGGAGTCGCCTCACTGATGAGCACCTGCAATCCATCCTGAGAATCTCCACAACACAGAACCTCACACCAAACAGAAACAAACTTGTGGCCAAAAAAAGATGCCAGGCGTCCAGCTCTAAAATGACATATGAGCAAAGACAACTGAATGATTTGATTTGTTATTGCACGTAAGAGCGGAGTCAACCGTTTTAACAAACAGCGATTGCACTGATACATGAAATAGCTGTGTGTGTATATATGTAGATATGTATATATGTGTATATATGTGTGTGTATGTATGTATGTGTGTGTATATATGTGTGTGTATATATGTAGATATATATATGTATGTATATATGTGTATATGTATAGATATGTATATATATATATATATATATGACAACAACACTCATCACTCACAACAGTGACAAAACAATTACATTGACAATCAGGTTACGTTATTTTCAAAATGTTTCCTTTTCTTTTCATTGCTTCTTTAACACACTACTTCTCCGCTGCGAAGCGCGGGTATTTTGCTAGTTAACTATATTTGTGCTTAATCTTTACATATTTTTACATATTTACATACAGTTTGTACGGTCTGGAACGGATTCATTGTATTTACATATAATCCTATGGGGAAACCGCGTTTTAATCAACTCGTTTACTTACCAAAGTTCTGGAGCAATTATTGTCGTGAACCAAGGTTCCACTGTATTTCTAGCATATTAATGTCCAAACAGAAAGATGTAATAGAGGGTCTAACATTCTGAACTTTTACAAAGCAAGGAAACCAAAGTTACTACATTTTCTACATTTAGTCTTCAAAATTGTATACAGAAGAAGAACAATAATTAAACAGTGATATATTGTTTTGTCATTCAAGACAGTAACAGAAATACATCTTTATAAAGCATTTTAGAATAGGAGCAGAAGTAAAAGAAACGTTGAGAGGGGATTTGTATTCCTTTGTACAAAAACTACATTTTAGGGATATATTAATGTCATACTTTTACAATTATGAATTGGGTACTATTTATTCTTAATTTTAAAATGGATTTTGTAACCTTGTTTTGTAGAAAAAACATCTATGGCACAAAATAGGCAATTTTGAAATTTATATTCAAAGCCATCAGAGAATTGTATGTCTGAAGTGGCACAATGACAGGCTGGGCACCTACTCTTGTCATATGTCATTAGCTTATCGTTTAAGCTGTTGGCTTAGCAGGAGCACACATACATACATACATACTATATATTTAACTGAATATAATAGAGAAGGGTTGCTTCTTAGAAATAAGTTTTTTCTTATTGCTGTAGTTAGAAAAACAATGCCCCTTTATTATATTGTTTTTTCTTGACCCAACGGGATGCCCGCTGGTAACTAGCCTTCCACGTGTCTGAACAGATGCCAGTGTACCCGAATTCTGAGACACAACTGGATGTCCTTTTCTTCTTCTTTTAAGATTCCCACTTTGGGATGATATGCAGTTAATGTTATGTCTGCTATTTCTAAAAGTAAGACTACTGAAGCTTTCAGTTTCAGAAGTAAATTGTGCACAATTCCTGCAAAGCCTCCCTATATTTATTACTTGATTTGTCATTGCTATTTCCGGCGCCACATCCGAGTGGCAGCCTTTCCAACAGCTCCGTGTATGACTTTATGTTTTTACCTTTTTTTCTATTTTTTTTTTTCTCAATTCGCTGATCACTTCTACCACTTTCTTTTATGTGGAATTGCTCCCTGGACACTTTTTACTATTTTTACTACTTGACATGGATTTTTACACTCCGAGACTCACCTATTCAAGTAGTCAACTTAAAGCACTGAGAAGAAATGCTCATGCCAGTGTGGTTCCCTATTTACCTAGATAGATAGATACAGTAGATAGATAGATAGATAGATACTTTATTAATCCCAAGGGGAAATTCACAAATTAGGGTTAACCCTAACCCTAATTAACCCTGACGAGGTAAGAAGATGATATCAGGGTAGCCGAGCCAAAGATAAAAGATAAGATAAAAGTCAGTCAGGCTATAAACCGCCGGGTGCCTCCTGTGATCCTGGGAAATGTGAACTCACTACCAAATAAGATCGACAAACTGGCTGTGCTGGTGAAAAATGTCAGAACCTACAGAGAATGCAGCTTGCTGTGTTTTAGTGAAACGTGGCTAACAACTACCATCCCAGATGCTAACGTGGAGCTACCCGGGTTTAGCACAGTTAGAGCAGACAGAGACGCAAGTACCTGCGGGAAGAAGAAAGGAGGAGGACTCGCTCTCTATGTCAATACAAGATGGTGCAACTCAGGACATCGAACTGTTGGTCGTAAGTCAAGGCCCCTATTACTTGCCCAGAGAGTTTGGACACATGATTGTTGGTATTGTTTACATACCCCTCATGCAAACCTTTAGATAGCGAGTGACATCATCCATTCCACAGTTGCTAAGTTACAAACGCAGCACCCTGAGGCACTTGTGCTAATCTCTGGAGACTTTAACCATGTGATGCTGGACAAAACATTACCTGCCTTCTCCCAGTATGTGGATTGTAACACCCGGGGAAATAGGACTATCGACATACTGTATGCAAACATTAAAGACGCATACAGCGCCACCCCACTGCCTGCGCTTGGGAAAGCAGATCATAATCTGATTCTGCTTCAGCCTCAATACAAACCAAGAGTGAGAGCGCTACCTACAACCAAACGCCATTCAGAAAGTGGTCCCCTGAGGCAGAGCAGGCTCTGAGAGACTGCTTTGGAACTACAGACTGGGATATCCTGCTGGGGTCACATAGTGAGAACATTGAAGACGCTGTTGAATGCTGGGGGAGGAACGATCTCCTCAGTCTGTCAGTGGAGCAAGACAGTGTCAAAAGTCTGTCACTGAAGCTACTCCTCTGCCTGGAAATGACACTGTTCAGTGGATGCAGTGGATTCTTCATGATTGACAGGAGTTTGCTTAATGCCTGTTGCTCTGCCACAGATGTTAAACTGTCCAACTTTACTCCTACAATAGAGCCTGCCTTCTTAACAAGTTTGTCCATGCGTGAGGCGTCTTTCATCTTTATGCTGCCTCCCCAGCACACCACCGCGTAGAAGAGGTAACTTGCAACAACCGTCTGGTAGAACATCTGCAGCATCTTATTGCAGATGTTGAAGGACCTTCTAAGAAAGTATAGTCGGCTCTGACCTTTCTTACATAGAGCATAAGTATTGGCAGTCCAGTCCAATTTGTCATCTAGCTGCACTCCCAGATATTTATAGGTCTGCACCCTCTGCACACAGTCACCTCTGATGATCAGAGGGTCCATGAGGGGCCTGGGCCTCCTAAAATCCACCACCAGCTCCTTGGTCTTGCTGGTGTTAAGGTGTAAGTGGTTTGAGTCGCACCATTTAACAAAGTCTTTTATTAGCTTCTTATACTCCTCCTCCTGCCCACTCCTGATGCAGCCCAGAATAGCAGTGTCATCAGTGAACTTTTGCACGTGGCAGGACTCCGAGTCATATTAGAAGTCTGATGTATATAGATTGAACAGGACCGGAGAAAGTACAGTCCCCTGCGGCGCCTCTGTGTTGCTGACCACAATGTCAGACCTGCAGTTCCCGAGAGGCACATATTGAGGTCTGTCTGTAAGATATTCCACAATCCATGCCACCAGGTATGAGTCTACTCCCATCTCAGTCAGCTTGTCTCGAAGGAGCAGAGGTTGGATGGTGTTAAAGGCGCTAGAGAAGTCCAAAAACATAATTCTTACAGCACCACTGCCTCTGTCCAAGTGGGAGAGGGATCGGTGTAGCATATAGATGATGGCATCCTCCGCTCCCACCTTCTCCTGGTATGCGAACTGCAGAGGGTCCAGGGCGTGGCGGACCTGTGACCTCAGGTGGTGAAGCAGCAGCCGCCCATGGTCTTCATCAGATGTGACGTCAGAGCAACAGGCCGGAAGTCATTTAGCTCACTAGGACGTGATATCTTTGGGACTGGGGTGATACAAGATGTTTTCCAAAGCCTTGGGACTTTCCCCTGTTCCAGGCTCAGGTTGAAGATGCGCTGTAGAGGACTCCCCAGTTCCAACGCACAGGCCTTCAGCAGTCGTGGCGATACACCATTTGGACCCACTGCTTTGCTGGCACGAAGTCTCTCAGCTCTCTGCTCACATGGGCTGCTGTAATTGTGGGTGGTGATGTCTCACCTATGCTGGTATCAGCAGAAGGATGGTTGGAGGATGCAGTACTCCGAGGTGAGAGTGGGTTAGGGTGATCAAACCTATTAAAGAAGTTGTTCATTTGGTTTGCTCTCTCCACGTCTGTCTCAATGGTGGCACCCCGCTTCGAGCTGCAGCCAGTGATAATCTTCATCCCATCCCACACTTCCTTCATGCTGTTGTTCTGCAAGTTCTGCTCCAGCTTTCTCCTGTACTGCTCTTTTCGCTGCCCTGAGCTGGACTCGAGTTCCTTCTGCACGCACTTGAGCTCATGCTGATCACCGCCTTTAAAAGCCCTTTTCTTCTGGTTCAAAAGGCCTTTGATGTCACTTGTAATCCATGGCTTGATGTTAGCATAGCAGCATACTGATCTTACTGGAACTACAATGTCCATACAGAAGTTGATGTAATCAGTCGCATAGTGCGACTCTTCAATTCCATCCAGGGGAGTAAATGCTAACCTTACTCAGTTATTGTCTGTTTTTATATGCATTTTTATTACTATTTAATTTAATATTGTTTTTTGTATCAGTACACTGCTGCTGGATTATGTGAAGTTCCCCTTGGGATTAATAAAGTATCTATCTATCTATCTATCTATCTATCTATCTATCTATCTATCTATCTATCTATCTATCTATCTATCTATCTATCTATCTATCTATCTATCTATCTATCTAATATTTTGCTGGCTTGAATACTGTCATCTATGTTTGCTCACTCTGTCCAGTAACTAACAAGGACTTTTTAATTTTAGAAAGGAAAGCCTCAAAGTGTGAATCCTCACAAACACAGAGGCTGAGGCACCTCAGTACTATCACTAAACAGGGATGCTACATATTATGACAATTAATTTGGGGTTCTTTCAAAATCCAACAAAAAAAACACAGTAGTTAAAAAAATATTATTAGTTAGACTTTACTTTAAGCAGACCTTTATCTATGGTGATGGTTTACTTTGGTACTAATTGATCTACAGGTGTACCAAGAAAGGAGGCATAAAAAGAAGTAAGGATACAATTTATTAATGTTTGAACTCAGTGAGTGAACATTGTTTCTGTTTTAACAGTTACAGTGAATTGGAAGAGTCTAGTCCTCCATCTCAATCTCTGGTCTGATCTGCTGTGCCTTTGCCAAGTGATCAGGAGGTATTGGCCTGTTTTTTTCCCTCCCCCAACCTCAGAAAACTGTTTCAGTCTCATTACCCTGACTGCTTGTCTCACACAGAATTGATTTCAAGGTTGTATTAAATATGTAGAAGGCTTTGAGTATTTTAGACCCTGCCTGTATTTTGGATTGTCTGCTCCCAAATTCTTTTCTCAAACATTTTGTTTTTATTCCAAGATCAACCATAAAAAATGTCAGCTTTCTGTACTCAAAATCTGAAATGCTTTGCCAGGCTACAAATGTCAAGCATTTCAAAAAACTTCAACAAGCCCACTTTTCTAATTTGACTTTTTCTTAATTCCCTGCTTTGGTTGTAATAGATTAGAAATGGTACTGTGTACAGGTTGTAAGATCTGCACTGAGCACTAACTTCTGCTGTTTTTCTCTGTTTTCTTTTTCCAGTTTATTCCAGTGGTGCCCCCTGCTTCTTCACCATCTGTACATCAACTCCACCTGTCTGTGATGCCGGAGAGAAGAAAAGTTCACAAGGTGTCCTGAAATGGAATTGTGATTGGAGTGAGATGGCCACAATTATGTATGCTATGATGTGCAGAGCAGACTGTACAGGCTTTGGGTTGGGACCCCCAGAGGTTTATTATCTCCAGCATCCATTAACGTTGCATGTTTGTCTTTGTCCCTGGCCATTTGACCATGCAGTGTATTTATTACAAAGGACAAGGACCCATCAATTTGCTTCTTATGTACATTTATAATAACTTCAATTTTCTTTGTAACTGTATATTTTTGTTGAATAATTTGAGCTACACTTGTAAGCAAAGGTGATATAGAAATATTATTTCTGAACAACATTTAAGGGACATATCAGGAAAAAGGTCAGTTTAATTAGAAAAATGTTTTTGGAATATTGCTGGATAATAACTCTTTGACTGAGTAGTATCTTGTTCATAAAGCTAAAGTAGCATTTATCCCTTTTTTGACAAATTTAATGATTCACTTTTACTATATTCAAAACCGTGGCTAACATTTGTTTTAAATACTAAGGTAAAATCTTTAAATATGTTTCTGCTCTCCTTCACTAATAGTTTTAACACCTCCCATTGTTGACCATTTTCATTGTATTTGTGTTCTAGTTAAATGCATTTAACATTTATACATGTTGTGAAAGGACCGAGGAGACAGCAATAAGGGTTGGGGTTTCCGGCCCCGTATATTGTACAGAAACTTGTACAGAAATTAAATGGGTCAAAAGTATAAACCAAAGAGTTCATAACGCGACGCCGACTCCTGGCGTCGCGGCCATTTTATTGGGGTGGAGCCGGAAGTGGAGGGATGCCGGGAAGGACCGCAAGGGAGGATGGGAAGGATGACGTCAGGGCAAGATGGCGGAGGAAGGGCGGAAGTACGCACTGCGGTCAATCCAAACCTATGGTGCAGGAAGGTCTTTCTTTCTATGAGGAAGCAGAGGGAGAAAGTTAATACCCCGCCATTCCCTGGCGGAATGGTTTCCCAGGTGCTATCGAATCAATCCGCTGCCTCCTACTGCGCAAGCGCGCGACACGATCCCCCTTAGCCCAGGACCGTCAGGTCGGGCGGACCTAACCGAGAGGTCGTGAATACGAGAGAGGGCATCGGCATTGGCCTGAAGGGTGCCCGCCGATAAGTGACAGTGAACTTATACGGCTGTAAGTCCAGGAACCACCTGGTGACCCGCGGATTCGACTCTTTGTGTAGGGACATCCACTGAAGTGCAGCGTGATCAGTCACCAGAGCGTAATTGCGACCCAGCAGGTAGTAACGGAGGTGGGTCACTGCCCACTTAATGGCCAAGGCCTCCCTCTCCACTGCCGCTGCGGGTCTCCCCGGTCCATCAGTTTCCGCTAAGGTACATCACAGGGTGCTCGACACCATCGACGCTTTGGCTCAGCACGGCACCCAGGCCTGTGTCCGGCGCCGGTCTGGAGAATAAACGGAGCCCAAAATCGGGCGTCCGTAACACAGGTGCCGACGTTAGGGCCTTCTTTAGGTCACTGAACGCTGTTCTGCTTTGTCGGTCCACACCACGATAGGGGAGCTTTTTGTCAGGTCAGTCAAGGGTGCTGCTCTTCGAGAAACGGGAACAAACCGGCGGTAGTAACCCGCAAGCCCCAAGAAAGCCTGCACCTGTTTCTTGGTACTCGGACGGGCCATTCTAAGATGTCTTTAACTTTGGAGCTCTGTGGCGCACCTGTCCTTGTCCCACGAGGTAGCCTAAATATTTGGCCTCCTTTAATCCAAAAACACTTCCGGGGTTTATGCGGAGGCCGGCTTTAGCCAGTGTTCGGAGGACAGCTGCGACCTGCAGTAGATGCTCCTCCCAGGTGCCGGAATAGATGACAACGCCATCCAGGTAGGCGGCACTATAGGACTGGTGGGGCTTCAGCACTCTATCTACCAGACGTTGGAAGGTCGCCGGGCCCCGTGCAGCCCAAATGGGAGGACCTTGTACTGCCAGTGCCCGCTAGGGGTGCTAAAGGCCGCTTTTCCTTTGCGGATGCCGTTAAAGGAATTTGCCAATACCCTTTGTCATGTCAAGGGTAGTCAGATACCGAGCCGCACTCCAGCCGCCAAGGAGGTCGCCAATGCGGGGCATGGGGTAGGCATCGAACTTGGAGATCTGATTCAGACGCCTAAAGTCATTACAGAACCTCCAGGAGCCGTCTGGCTTGGAGACGAGGACAATAGGGCTGGACCAGGGACTATGGCTCTCTTCAATTATGTCCATGTCCAACATACGTTTCACCTCCAGTTCGACCTCTGCGCGTTTTGCCTCCGGGAGTCGGTAGGGCCTCTCCCGGACGATTACACCGGGCTCCGTGACTATATCGTGCTCAATCAGCGCGGTCCGCCGGGTGACTCGCTCACTACCTCGGGATGGCTCGGAGTGTTTGGGCTAACTCCTGCCGCTGCTTGGGGTCAGCTCTTCGCCGAGGTTAAGGGCAGTTGTGCTAAAAGGGAGAGTGACCTATGGGAGCTGGGGAGCTCCTCTCTATCTTCCAGGGCTTTAACAGGTTGACATGATAGATCCTCTCACTCGGTCGACGCATTGGGCTGTTTCACCAAATAGTCGACGAGTCCTTTCTCTCCTTAACCTCGTAAGGCCCTTGCCAGTGAGCGAGCAGCTTCGAAAGTGGGAGGTCGGGACGAGCACCATAACTCGGTCCCCGGGCGGAACTCCCTGAGGACGGAGTTGCGTTGTAACACCGGCCTGCGCTGCTTGCGCACGCAGTCACGTGCTCTTTTAGGAGGGGCCTGATCTTTGTGAGTCGGTCGCGCAGTTGCGCCTACGCATCTCAAAATGTTAGAGGAGGGAAGAGCCTCGCCTCCCAGCCTTCTTTTAGGATGTCGAGGATTCCCCGGGGTTGTCGCCCGTATAGTAATTCAAAAGGGGAGAAGCCTGTAGAGGCCTGGGGTACCTCCCGGTAGGCAAAAAGCACGAGCGGGAGGAGCTGGTCCCAGTTCCTGCCGTCCGCGCTGACTACCTTGCGGAGCATCTGCTTAAGCGTCTGATTAAACGCTCGACCAACCCGCCAGTTTGCGGGTGATAGACTGGACGCTTTCAGGTGCTTTATCTGCAGTAATTTGGCTACCTCCTTGAACGTATCCGAAGTGAAGGGCGTACCCTGGTCCGTGAGGACCTCCTTAGGTATGCCCACGCGTGAAAACAAATTAACCAGTTCCCGCGATGCTTTTAGTATTAGCGGAGCGCAGGGGAACCGCCTCTGGGTACCGGGTGGCATAGTCCACCATGACTAGGATATACTTGTGGCCACGGGTTGAGGGCTCCAGGGGTCCCACCAAATCGACCCCTATCCTTTCAAAGGGGATGTCCACGAGGGGAATAGGGACTAGAGGAGCACGGTCCCTCCTAGGAATCTGGCGGGTCTGGCACCCGGACAGGATTGACAGAACCGCCGGACCTCCTCATTGATCCCAGGCCAGTAAAAGCGGAGCTTAATCCTCTCCAGTGTTTTTCGCCCCAGGTGGGCCTAGGAGGTGAGCATGTGCCAACTCGCATATCTCCCGCCGGAAGGGACGCGGAATTAGCAACAACTTCCGCACCTCGCCTCATGGGTAGCCACTCGGTACAACAGATCATTCTCAAGGACAAAGAAGGGTTCCCGCGGTGTGGATCCGTCCGCTGTTGAGCTGTTAGGCAGAACGACCGCATTCCGGGCAAAGCGCAGGGAGTCATCATTCCACTGCTCCCTCTTAAAGGAGGCCGGCGTGGACCGAAATTGATGGTCCAGGCCGAGAGGGTCTTGGGGCCTGGGCCGGGAAGAGTTCCCTGGCTAGTCCCTTCTCCGCGGAATCTTCCGGTCAAGGTCCGTAGCCACGAAAGGTCCCCCGAGACACCAGCGCCCATAGGGCCTGCCCTTGTGCACGGCGTGGAGGCCGCGGGAGGGGTGCCTTTTCCCCTCATAACAAGATCCAACGAGGCCCCGGGGTGGGTAATGGCTTACCGCTGATTCTTTTAGACCAGTCTTGTCCCAAATCACTGGGAAGGGGGTCAGGTAACACAGCGACCGCCATTTGGATTGGTTCCCCCTTCCAGGTGACATAGCAGTGAGCGGAACGATATGACCTAGTCCCCCCATGCACACAGGTGACCAACAAATGCTGTTTTAACCACTGTTGCGGTAAGACAAAACGGCGAGCAACAATGGTAATGTTGCTGCCGGAATCAAACAAAGCCACCACGGCGTGCCCATTTAGCAACACCACTCCCGTATTCGGACTCGCCAAGGGATGCGGCGGGGTACAATACCTCTCCGACGACGTCCAGCTGCAGTCCATAGGCTCCGGGGCGATGTGATGGGGCAGTTTGGTAGCAGGTGACGGTCTCGCCACACTTGAAACAGCGGCGGTCCCGCTCTCTCTGGCTCTGGCTGGCGCTTCTGCAGCGCGCCGAGGGGCTCGGGGTGGCCGCCCGTCCCTGTCGGTTCCCCGAGCAGGCCTTTCTGACCCCCCAAGTCGGAGGACCGCCAACTGACGCTCCAGGACGTCGAGGAGGCCCGACATGTTTTGGTAGGCGTGTCCCCGGACCTGCTGGGCGAGGGAACTGGGCATTGCATTGACCAGGCCTTCACAGGCCACCCGCTCGACCACTTTCCGCCCGCCGGGTCCCTCTGGCCGTAGCCAGCGCCCATCTTGCCCCAGAACTCAACGCCTGGGCGCGAAGGGCTTTTCAGGGTCAAAGACCCAGTTCCGCCATTCGGCCGCCTGCTGGCCCGGGCTAATGCCGTAGCGGGCCAGTATTTCGGGCTTGAGGAGGTCGAGTTAGCGCCTCCTCCTCAGGGAGGTCATAATAGGCCCGCAGCGCTGGTCCTTCAGATATGGCGCCAGGATGGACGCCCACTGACCGCTGCCACTCGCTCGGGTGCCGTCCTCTCAAACATGCCCAGGTACGCGTCGACGTCCTCCGAAGGGCCCATCGGGACTAAAGGAGGAGGCGGCTGCCTGGGCGGGTCTCTCCCGTTGTGCTTCTACTAACCTGGCCTCGTGGCCTCCAGCTCCCGGGTGGTGGCGGCTTGCGCGAGCTGCAGCGCCTGGAGCTGGTCGTTCATGGCCTGTAACACCGTGTTGAGGTCCTGTCCCTCCGTCATCTCGGGATCTCTGTATCCTGCCGACTACGCCACTTGTGAAAGGACCGAGGAGACAGCAATAAGGGTTGGGGTTTCCGGCCCCGTATATTGTACAGAAACTTGTACAGAAATTAAATGGGTCAAAAGTATAAACCAAAGAGTTCATAACGCGACGCCGACTCCTGGCGCCGCGGCCATTTTATTGGGGTGGAGCCGGAAGTGGAGGGATGCCGGGAAGGACCGCAAGGGAGGATGGGAAGGATGACGTCAGGGCAAGATGGCGGAGGAAGGGCGGAAGTACCGCACTGCGGTCAATCCAAACCTATGGTGCAGGAAGGTCTTTCTTTCTACGAGGAAGCAGAGGGAGAAAGTTAATACCCGCCATTCCCTGGCGGCGAATGGTTTCCCAGGTGCTATCGAATCAATCCGCGGCCTCCTACTCGCGCGTGCGTGACAATGTTTATGATTAATGATTTTTCTACTCATTTGACTGTCACTGTTGTGTGTGTGTATATATCATTTTTTATGAGAAACATTGTTCCCACGTCTTTCACTTTTGTTATTTGTAAACATACCATTTATTTATTCAATAAAATGTATGAAAAAGTGTATTATATTTATTTTTTTAAAGTTAAAAAATTAACTGGCTCTGTATCATTATGAAGGAATAAAACCATTCACATTAGATGAGAAGTCTGCATACAAACAACATTGGTGTGTTATGTTGATTAAACTTGTAAGAAAGAATGTCACTGTCCTATGTCCACATGGTGTTAATCCTAAACTATTTCCTGCTGTTTAAATTCTGCTCAGTTACTAGAGAATATTTTATTTTATAGCTGTTAAATTCAGTTCAATTTTATTGTCTTAGTAGGTAAGTTTGGTTTCTTAGGGGGATTTACAGAACACCTTGAAACAACATTAAAAACACATCACAAAGAATACACTTATTACAAATATGAACTATGGCAGCAAGCACTTACTGTCAAAAGACAAATTAAACATATTACACATACAAATTAAATTGACATTTAGATTTGACTATTGATTGATTCAAGTTATAAGAGCTCACTCACTTAATTTTAGTCTGTGGATGTAAACTTGAACTTCATTATAAGATTATTAGCCATTGGAATAAAGAAGGATTTGAACCTGTGGCTTTATACTCTTGAGTCCTTCAGCATCTGACCTGATTGAACAATTGAGAACAGATTAAAGAATCTCAACATGGGTACAGTCACAGTTCACATTAAGCACAATGCCATGCAGTACAGTGTTACATTGTTTTCTAGAAAAAGGACCATTTATTTCTGTAAAACTGGTTGGCTACATTAGGTTTTGTAAACCTGATGCCTTAAGACAAATGACAATTTTATTAATAACTAGCAAAATACCCGTGCTTCAAAAAGCCGAAGTACTGGATTAAAATTTTTATTAAGAAAAAAAAGTAAACATTTTTAAACTGAGGGAAAATATACAAATAATTGTTTGTTAAGGATCTCTTTGTATATCACGTTGTCAGTTCGGCCGTCCAGTTATAATATGACCAAGCTGTGCGCTGAGCTTACTCTTAAGCATACAACATACAGTTGGCCATGTGAAAAGCAATCCTGTCTCAAATCAATGTCAATCTTTTGTAGGGTTTGTCCCTGAGACTTATTAATTGTCATTGCGATGCAGAGTCTTACTGGAAATTGAAGGCATTTGAATTGAAATGGGAGATTATAGGGTATAATGGGTATGCAAGGAATAAAATCTCTCTCACCTGAGCCACTGCCAGTAAAAATAGTTGCCTCAATTAGGTTCTTTTGCAGACACGTGACCTGAAGTCTCATGCCGTTATAATGTTTCGGTGGCTGTAAGTTTCTCATTAACATTATTGGTGCCCCAACCTTCAAAATGAGATTATGCTCAGGAGTGCCTGGAGGATTCAGAGTTTTGAGACACTCTACCGGATAGTGCACCGCGTCTTTCACATCTACAACTGAATCCACAGACTGATATGTTTTTGGTTGTGAAGGTAGTTCTTGAATTAAAATGTGGTTTATAGTTGTAGTCATGTCATTTTTTGGTGTCAGGATAGCTCTCTCTCTTAACCATGACACATCGTTTTGGTGGAGATTTCGTAGATTGGGGTAAACATTTTGAAGAAGGCTTTGTAAAGTATTCACGAGGAGACAGAGATTCATAGGAATATTTATTTTATGATTTTTTCAAATGAAGGTGCCATCACTTATACTCATCAGAAGAGCAGAGAACTCCCTGGCTTTTTTGTCGCCTTTCAAATGAACTCTCATGTTTATTCTTAAAGTAACAACATTGATTTGTGGCCATAGTTATGAAGACTTCAGAGATGCTTTAACTTCATCAGCGCGTGTTTCTCTGAGCACGACTGGTAGGGTTTGCTGGAAGTCTCCAGCCAGCAACACTGTCAAGCCTCACATAAGTTTGTTGGTGTTTCGGATGTCTTGGAGGGTCCTGTCTAAAGCCTCAACACCTCCTCTGTGTGCCATAGTGCATTCATCTCAGACAATAAGCTGACAATGTCGCAGCACTTCAGCCATGTTGCTCTGCTTTGATATGTTAAACATGGGGGATTCAGTATGGCTGAGGTTCTGAGGCAACTTGAAAGCTGAATGAGCAGTTCTGCCACCCTCAAGAAGAGTTGCAGCAATGCCAGAAGAAGCTACAGCTACGTTACGTTTTGCTCGGATTTTCACAAGGAGAAGGTTTTTTAGGAATGTCTTACCAGTTCCTCCTGGAGCATCAAGGAAAAACATCGTGCCAGTGGCCAAGACAACGGTGCTCATGACTTGGTCATAAACTGACTTTTGGTCACTATTTAGCAACAGCTCGTTATTTGTGATTATATTGGCCAATTGTGAGGTGTTGTAAGATGTCTCTTTCAAGTACTCAGGATTTGACATAAGTTCTGCCAGTTCTCTGAAAGGTGAAGGCAAACCGTAATGATCAAAAGACTGACCTCCAATAGCAATTACGTAGTTTTCAAGCATATATAGACACTTGTTATAGATCAAATGTAACCAGTGGTGGACTTCTGTTGGTATATAATCTATTTCAGTCTGTCTCCTAACATTTTTTGCTATGCTGTCTTTATGTTTTTCCCACAGGTTTAAGGGGTTTTGTATTTGGCAGAAAACCAGCATGACAGCAAAGAGTTCATGGATCTTTTGAGGTGACCGAGACAAAGCAGCTTCCTGTAGAGTCTCGTCCTAGTTGATATCGTTGTGTAAAAAAACAAGTACCCTGCAGGCCAACTTATAGGTTGGATGTAGGACACCATCAACTGTTCTGAGAGATTTGAAAGACGTGGGACCTGTGATTTTGTTGAGCAGCAGTCGAAGACGGTAGCATTCAGTTATTCGGGTGCACAGTGTAGACCCATCCTAGCACATTATCTTCTTATCTTCTTTCACTCCCGAATGTCCTGGTACAGGGTTGCCCTGTTTCCTCCGACGAAACATGTTTGCACACATAAATATGATGGAATTTCATTATAATGAAGTTGTTTTTCAAAATTATCGTGCTTGCAAAGGTCAAAGAACACTAAAAAGGTCGTCTGTGGTGGATATGTACTTTATTGGCAACATTGCCTTCTGTGAAATAAATTCTTTGTCCGTTCTCAAGATGCACAGAAGGATGAACGACCGGAGGGTAACGTTCGTGAATGGGAAAATAGAAAATGCGCCAGGCTGCTTCAGAGCTACTATTGTAACGATCAGCTTCGTATTAAGATACTTCGTCATTTTGATTTTGTATTGTAAATACTGCCTGGTCACTTCCTTTGTTAACATACCTGCAGATGTATTTGATCGATTTTACTGAATTGCAAAATTCGACATTGATGTGCGCATTGAAGAAGCAGGACAGCACAGGACTATAAGGGACCACCCATCTGTTGTCGATATCTACTCCTTTGATGTTAATTGTATGACCTCCATCAGATATTATGAGGACCATGGTGGATTTTACTATTTTGTGGAGGGCAGGGTCAGTCTGTGGATCAGGAATTTCCGCAAGATGACTTGATCGATGACAGCTGGTTAAATTCTTTTAGCCAAAACAGAATGTGTGCATGGGGAATACCTCGCTTTTGCCACTCTATGGTGTACATGTAGCAATTTGTACAACCGAAAATGTTACTCTTTGTGAGCAAGTCTATCATTTTGCAAATCTTGAGATGAAAAATGAAAAACACGACTGATAAGGTTGTGGCGATCGTGAGGTTTTTGATGTGGAAGGAGAACTTCAGTGATGTCAATCCATTTAGGATTGCAAGTAAATATGATGAATAAGTCAGAGCGACCATAATGACGTACGTATGTCATTGCGTCTTGTGTACACTCGTGCATATAGCGAGGTCCTCCAGTGAACGACGATAGTAATATCACAGCTTGACCAAGTTCTCTTAAATTAGTGTTGTTTTTGTCAATAGCATCTTTTAAGTGAATGTAATTTTCAGCACGTAGTTTTTTCTGATTTAGTCTGATATAATTTAGTCTTTCCGATTCAATTTTTGCATACATATCAACTAAAAACTAATTTAATAAAGTTCGGAAGAAAAGGATAGTATTATCGTGATGTTGTCTGATCATAAGCGGTATGAATAGAAGTTTGCTGCAGAGACGGTTTTCTTCATAGGTAACTTACTGGCAGCATGAACTTGAGGTATAGACACAGAATAGCCGTCTTCACCATAGCAGAACATGAGGGGATACTGAAGTGCATCATAGGATCTGTGGGTTTCTTTAATGCATTGCAGTTTATTGTCTCTGGTTTTCAAGACAATAGCCCTATTGTTGAACGTTTGCCCAACGATGACAATACCAACTTGACGTACTGTAGGTTTATTAAACCTGCCTTTGTGTGTGCATGTAATGGTTTTTTGTCAGCGTGAATGACAACTTTGAAGTCTTTGTTTTCATCTGAAATACTGTCCATTGCGGAGTGGAAGTCCTGGATGTAAGTGTTACAATCATGAAGCATTTTTTGTAATTGCTGCAGCAGGTTTATGCTAACTCCAGAAACATTAGCGCAGCGCATTTGTGCTTCCTTTTCATCATCCCCGCCGAAATAAATTTGCAAAAATTTGTGTTCCTCAGTCGGCATAGGTAAAAGACTACCAATCAAGTGATACACTTGTCCCTGAACTTTAAATGAAGGCATAAAATTTCCCTCAACGATTTACACCAAATGACGTCATTTGAAATGCGCTGTTGTACATTCGAATGTTGTTCAAGAAATGCTCACTTTGAGGATGTTCGCCATTTAACAGGACCTCAAGAAGGTCAGGAAGCTTACGTAAAGGACTGAGGGAGACTTTACTACCATACAACACAAACCAGGAGACTCGCATTTCCACCTATGAGCTTGACAATAGTCATAGTGAACATCCATGGATCCAATGTGTACTGTTTTGTTAGATTCATAATGTATGTTTGGGTTTTACGCAAACCCACAATCAGCTTTTTTGAGCCAAACCTGTTGTTTTCGTATGAGCCGCTTTTCATTATTGGGATCGTACCTAGAAATGGAAGCTCTATGAACTTGTCGACTTGCCTCCGAAATTTTTAGCGGCAGCATCTCTATAAACTTGTGGATTTGCTTGCGAGTATTTAGTGACAGAGTCTCTATGAACTTGTCTATTTGCTTACGAGTATTTAGCAACAGTGTGTCTATTAACTTGTGGATTTTTCTGTGAAGCAGCTGCACGAAGTTGTTTCTGTCTAGCTACATCAGAAAATGTACCACAACGTCTGACACGCCTTCTTTTTACTGTTTTCTCACAGCTTGGATTGCTGCTGTCATAATCAGTTTGAGTTGTACTTGTGTTGAAGTGACATTCGGCATCTGTCAAGCGATGTAAGCATACAACCGGCTTCATCGATAACTTCACATCCAGCTTTTGAGATTTGAAACATTCATAAACATCAAAGTGTCCACTCCTCAAATCGTCTCCTGTGAATCTAAGATATTTAAGAGGCATTGACGGTTCTCCAAAGGTGTAAAATATTTGGCCATTTCGATACACTTGAAAGCGACAACCGAACAATTCACTGGCAGCCATCAACTCACACACAGAACCATAGGTGAAGGGCTTAAGCATTTCACTCTTATAGTGCTCCTGTGTAATATAATAATCTTCTGTACCATCATCAGTCCACACCTTGAACCTGTCCCAGTCATTCAATACATAAGACAATGTCCCTCCGGATATCAAGAGTGAGCCAGATATGTCCGTACAATATGTAACACAGAGAATAGAAAAGGCAGGCGCCATCTGCGGGCATGAAAACCACTCGGTAAGTGATAGTTCTTTGATCGATGGTGATCATCTTGATAGACATGTTAATGGTTGGAACAATAAAGGAAATGGGTACCTGAACAGTAAACTAAGTCTAACATACATACACAATAACTATAATCGTAATAAACGAACAATAAAACAGCGGAGAATCCGTGGATTAAATAAAAAGGCTGCAGTTATCAGCAGGGAGACATGAATTCCGTGGTGAACCAAGAAAAGGAATGAAGAGACCGCAGCGAAGGACGGCCTTATATGGGCAGTCAATTACGTGGGAGGCGTGGGGATGGAGGATGCAATATAGGCAGGCAGGCAGCCAAAAGAAGGGAATGAACAGAGCAGAGTGAATATCTACACAATAACTATAATCGTAATAAACAAACAATAAAACAGCAGAGAAGCCATGGATTAAATAAAAAGGCTGCAGTTATCAACAAGGAGACATGAATTCCATGGCGAACCAAGGAAAGGAATGAAGAGACCGCAGCGAGGGATGGTCTTATATGGGCAGGCAGTCAATTACGTGGTGGGAGGCGTGGTGATGGAGGAAGCAACGCCGTCTCACAAGGCGACCGAGCTGCAGGCTATGGACGTATATATACACATAAGTAGGATTCAGTTATGACTGTTATGCATAGAATTTCGAAATGGAACCTGCTTAACTTTTGTAAGTAAGCTGTAACGAATGAGCCTGCCAAATTTCAGCCTTCAACCACCACGGGAAGTTGGAGAATTAGTTATGAGTGAGTCAGTGAGTCAGTGAGTCAGTCAATCAGGGCTTTGCCTTTTATTAGTATTGCCTTTTATTAGTATAGAAGATAATTGATATCTAAAGATATTTTAAACAAACACAATTTGTCCAGAGAGGGAAATTGCAACAATAGATCAAAATGGAAAGGGGACTGTACATAATGTATTACGTGAGTGAAAAAATAAAAAAAAATTACATATAGTACCACACACACACAAACCATATATATATAATAAAATAAACACAGGGACACTGTCAAAGGGTTGGGGGAATTCACCATATACTGTTCCACACAAAACATGATGTCTTTACAGACAGAGTTAAAAAAAAAGGAACTGCCACAAAAGGAGATGAGGGTAGTATATATAGGTGAGTCTGCAGGAAGTGATGTGTAAGAAGAGGTGTGACCTGTAGGCTTGAAACTGGAAGTGATGTGTAGGAATGATCTTGAAGGTGGGAACCAGAAGTGATGTTATTGGGTGTTTTTTTCAATTCCACTAGAAGAAAGGAAAGAAGAGTTAGAGGGCAGTGCCAACTCCCGGTTCGGCAAATAACTGCATCTAAACTGTCTCCCACGCGCACGTGTGTGACACGGCTCCCCCCTCAGCCCAGACCCATCAGGTCAGAAGGCCCGAAATGAGAGGTTATAAACCCGAGAAAGAGCATCGGCATTGTCTTGGAGAGAGCCTCGGCAATAAACGACTGAAAACCAATATGGATGATGATCCAAAAGCCATCGTGTGACACATAGGTTTGACTTATTCTGCAATGCCATCCAATGTAGAGCAGCACAGTCAATAACAAGGTTAAACTTACATCCTAATAGGTAGTATCTCAACTGTGTAATGGCCCATTTAATCGCCAAGGCCTCCCGTTCTGCTGCTGCATATCTGATTTCCTGATCCAGCAGTTTCCGACTCAGGAACCTCACGGGGTGCTCAACACCATCGATGCTTTGGTTCAATATAGCACCAAGACCTGTGTCCGAAGCATCGGTCTGGAGGATGAAAGGTAAAGAAAAATTAGGAGAAATTAATACAGGTGCCGAGGTCAGAGCTTGTTTTAGGTCACAAAAACAGAGTCTACTTTCTCATCCCATACCAATATATTGGGAGCCTTCTTGTCAAGTTTGTCAAGTGCACCGCTCTCTCAGAAAAATGGGGCATGACATGTGACAAGAGCAGGTGCCCAGCCTTTCATTGTGCTACATCAAATGCATAATTCTCTGATGGCTTTGGATATAAATTTTAAAATTGCCTATTTTGTGCCATACGTTTCCGGACGGGCCAATTCATGATGGCATCAACTTTGGAACACTGTGGTCACACTGTACCCCTGCTCACTTGGTACCCTCGTTAAACCCGTAAAAAACATTTCAAAGGATTGATTCGAAGACGGGCTTTACCAAGTGTTCAAAGCACTGCTTGAACCTGCTCTGAGATGGAACTGTGTGTAGCAGAGCACAATTATGATATTATAGCAATAACGGAAACCTGGCTAAATAACAAAGATGGGGATGAGTGTAACATAGAGGGATACACATTTTATAGGAAGGATAGACAGAACAGAATATGCCAAACAGAATTTAAATGTAAGTCCACTTCAATTGGACGATGAACCCCATCTTAGTGAGGGCATGTCACTTCATCTGGAAAATATTAGAAAAAGAGGTCTTCTTTTAGGAGTGTGTTATAGACCACCCAATTCAGACAGTAATTTTGACACACATCTTTTTAGTATTATCAAAAAGGCAAGTTTACTGGGAGATACCTGGAGCCCTCGAACCGTGGCCATAAGTACATATTGGTCATGGTCAATTACGTGACTCGGTACCCAGAGGCGGTTCCACTGCGCTCCACTAACACAAAGAACATCGCACGGGAATTGGTCAGCCTGTTTTCTAGAGTGGGAATACCCAAAGAAGTCCTCACGGACCAGGGTACACCCTTCACCTCGGATATGTTCAGGGAGGTTGCCAGGTTACTCCAGCAGTCTACGAGAAACACAAGGAGAGGGCAGTTGGAGCAATCGTCTTGCATGCCGGCATAAACGATATAAGCCACCGACAATCAGAAATCCTGAAGGCTGACTTTGCAGCTTTGATTAAAGACACGAAGGAGAGGATCCCATCAGCAAAGATCTTCGTTTCGGGTCCACTACCTCTCGTCAGACGATCCAAAGAAAACTACAGTCGTCTGCTAGGACTGAACAACTGGCTACAGGGTTTCTGCAAGAAGAAGGATGTCGGCTTCATTAACAACTGGAATCTCTTTTTGGAAAGGCCGCGTCTCTTCAAGCATGATGGCCTGCATCCGAACAGTTTCGACGCCCAGGTCCTCTCCGAAAACATATCGAAGGTAATTCATTTTTCTTGACTATCTATCTCTGCTCTTAACCCCTTCCGAAATGATACTGTTGTGCCAGGACATGATAAGTGTTTAATAGAATCTTCTGTTAAAGTGCACAACATTAATACTGTAATAAGCAATCTCAATGCACGTAGAAAATCTAGGAAATACGGCATAAACTCCAATAATCTAATTAAAATTACTATTTTAGAGGAACAATGTATTAAAACTATAAAAACAGATCACAGATGAAACAAAAAATACACACAGAGCGGCGCTAATTAAAATAATTTAGTTCCTATTCCAAATATCAATAATGCACATAGTATTCATCTTTGCACCTCTGAAACATTAAATATGGCACTATTGAATGTTAGAGCTTTAACTAACAAAACGTTTTTTATCAACGATCTTTTTAGTGCTAAAAAAATAGATTTTATTGCACTAAGTGAAACATGGCTTAGCTCAGACGGCGCGGCTGTCTTACTCGAATCTATGCCTCCGGATTGCAGTTTTACTCGTGCAGACCGCCAGGGTAAAAAGGGAGGCGGAATGGCTAACATTTACTCGAGCCGATTAAAATGTGAAGATGTCAGTTTTGGTAAGTTCAAGTCCTTTGAGTGTCTCGCCGTTTTTGTTCATGGAGATTCTCAAGTTCTAGTATTATCCGTGTATAGACCTCCTAAATATAACGCGCCTTTTTGAGGAATTCTCTGACTTAATGTCAATTTTAATTACTAACTATGACACACTCCTAATAGTTGGCAACTTTAATTTTCATATAGATAATCAGTGTGATCTAAAAGTAAAAGAATTTATGAACCTCCTGGATTCTTTTGATTTGAGACAGCTCGTAAATCAGCCTACACATAAAGCAGGTCATACGTTAGACTTAGTGATTACTAAAGGACTGAAAGTTGATATAAAACAGATCATTGATATTGGTCTATCAGACCATTTTCTTCTACTTTTTAATATAGAAATAATGATAAAAAACACTCATGAGAAGCATATTGTTAAAAAACGCTTCTTTGACTCAGCAGCAGCTTTAAAATTTACAAACATTCTAAGCAATCAGTCCGTTTTAGTGCCAACTATAATAGTGAGGATAATGTAAATAGTAAGGTGGAAAGATTTAATACTAAAGTGAGAGCTGCTGTTGACATAGTTGCACCTGAAAAGAAAGTGAAAAGATTTTCTAGCATTGTTATACCATGGAAGACCCAAAGAGTGTCTGATTTAAAGAGAACATGTCGTAGAGCTGAGCGTCAATGGAGGAAGACTAAACTTACTATCCATCATGAAATATTAAAAGTCAAAATAACAGAATACAATAACACTGTCCGTCTTGAGAGACGCTGTTATTTCTCCAAGATTATAAATAACAATGCTATTAATCCCAGAGTCTTATTTTCTACAATTGATCGCCTACTAAACCCAGGTAACTCAAAGGAATGCCTCCAAAGTTCTTCTAGTAAAACCTGTGAGGCTATCACTGTATTTTCAATCAAAAATTAATGATATTAGAAATAACATAGTATATCCCTCCAACACTAAGGATCCTCCTAAACCCCAGCATCCTGTTATAAACAAATGAAACTCTTTCACTAGGATAGATTTACCTGATTTACAAAAAATAATCTCTCAATTAAAATCCTCCACCTGCATCCTTGATCCAATACCAACAAGGTTTTTCAAAGAAGTATCAGGCGTGCTAATTGATAATGTTCTGGACATAGTAAATTCGTCATTAGATACAGGGTCTTCCCAGACTGTCTTAAGACTGCTGTAGTTAAACCCCTTCTTAAGAAACATAATCTTGACCCCTCGGCTCTTGAAAATTTTAGAGCCATCTCTAACCTGCCTTTCTTAAGTAAAGTTCTGGAGAAGGCAGTCATTATGCAGTTAAATGACCACCTCAATAAACAAGCTATTCTTGATAAATTTCAGTCGGGTTTTAGAACAAATCACAGCACAGAAACTGCACTCGTTAAAGTAGTAAATGATTTGCTAATGAATGCAGACAGAGGCCATTTATCTGTTCTCATCCTCTTAGATCTGAGTGCTGCATTTGATACCATTGATCATAATATTCTTAGAAATCGCCTTAGTCAATGGGTGTGCCTCTCTGGCACGGTCTTAAATTGGTTTGAATCCTACCTGACAGGGAGAAAATTTTTTATTAGTTGTGGGAATTACAACTCGAAGACACATGATATCCAATATGGTGTTCCACAAGGCTCTATCCTGGGTCGCTGTTATTCTCAATCTACATGCTTCCGTTAGGTCAGATTATCTCAGGGCACAACGTGAGCTACCACAGCTATGCTGATGACACACAGCTGTACTTATCAGTAGCACCTGATGACCCCGATTCTATTGATTCACTAACACAATGTCTGACTTGTATCTCAGAATGGATGAATAGTAACTGAAGTTAAATAAAGAGAAAACTGAAATCTTAGTGATTAGCAATAATGGATACAATGAGGCTATTAGAAATAAATTGGATACATTAGGATTAAAAGTCAAGACGGAGGTAAAAAGCTTAGGAGTAATTGTTGACTGTAACCTGAATTTTAAATCGCATATTAATCAGATCACTAGGACAGCATTTTTTCACTTAAGAAACATAAGTAAAGTTAGACCTCTTATATCACTGAAAGATGCTGAGAAATTAGTTAACTAGATTACTGTAACGCACTCCTCTCAGGACTACCCAAAAAAGACATAAATCGTTTGCAACTAGTGCAGAATGCTGCTGCTAGAATCCTAACTAGGAAAAGAAAATCCGAACACATTTCTCCAGTTTTAATGTCACTACACTGGTTACCTGTGTCATTCAGGATTGACTTTAATATTCTGCTTATGGTTTATAAAGCCTTAAATAATCTAAGCCCCATCTTATATATCGAAATTTCTGACACCTTATATTCCAAATCGTAACCTCAGATCCTCAAATGAGTGTCTCCTTAGAATTCCAAGAACAAAACTTAAAAGAAGTGGTGAGGCGGCCTTCTGCTGCTATGCACCTAAAATCTGGAATAGCCTGCCAATAGGAATTCGCCAGGCTGATACAGTAGCGCAATTTAAAACACTGCTGAAAACATATTACTTTAAAAGCCTTTCTATAACTTCAATTTAACTTAATTTAACTTAATCCTGATACTCTATATGTTCAATTCATCATTATAACTATTCATGGTGGCTCTAAAATCCGTACTGACCCTTACTCTCTCTTTTGTTTCTTTTCCGGTTTCTTTGTGGTGGTGGCCTGCGCCACCTCCACCTACTCAAAGCTTCATGATGCTCCAACAATGATGGATGGATTAAAAGGCAGAACTCAACGTGACCGTCTTCATCAAGCCCATGAAGCCCTTCCGTGAGAACCCTAAATCTAAAGAGGACTGTTTCATTTATGTTAGGTAGAATGGCCAGAAGGGACTGGGCGGTCTCATGGTCTGGAATCCCTACAGATTTTATTTTTTCTCCAGCCATCTGGAGTTTTTTTGTTTTTTCTGTCCCCCCTGGCCATTGTACCTTACTCTTATTCGATGTTACTTAATGTTGATTTATTTTGTTTTCTTTTTGTTCTTATTATTTTTTATTATGTAAAGCACTTTGAGCTACTGTTTGTATGAAAATGTGCTATATAAATAAATTTTGTTGTTGTTGTTATTAAGCATCTGAAGACATCTGTCTATCACCCGCAAACCGAAGGGCTGGTGGAGCGTTTCAATCAGACCCTCAAACAGATGCTGCGCAAGGTAGTCAGCGCGGACGGTAGGAACTGTGATCAGCTCTTGCCTCTCGTGCTTTTTGCTTACCGGGAAGTACCTCAAGCCTCCACGGGTTTCTCCCCATTTGAACTGTTATATGGGTGCCCGTCCCGGGGACTTTTGGATATAATAAAAGAAGGATGGGAAGCCGAGGCTCTACCCTCCACTAACGTATTATAGTATGTAGCGCAACTGCGCGACAGACTAAACAAAATTAGACCTGTGCTAAAAGAACACATGACTCGCGCACAAGCAGCGCAAGCACAGTGTTATAATCATAACTCGACTCTCCGGGAATTCCATCCTGGGGATCAGGTGATGGTGATCGTTCCCACCTCCCACTCCAAATTATTGGCTCATTGGCAGGGCCCATACGAGATTAAGGAGAGAAAGGCGCTTGTCGATTATTTGGTGAAACAGCCGAATCGTCGGCCAAGCGAGAGGGTCAACCATGTGAACTTGTTGAAGCCTTGGAGAGACAGTGAGGAACCTCCCAACTCTGGTAGGGCTCTCTTCCTTTTAGCAGGCACATCAGCCCTTAACCTCGGTCCAGATCTAATGCCCCTCCAGCGGCAGGAGCTGAAACAAACGATCCTGGCCATCCCTGAAGTGGCGAGTGCGTCACCGGGCCGTACTTCGCTGATTGAGCATGACATCATCACAGAGCCCGGAGTGGTAGTTAGGGAGCGACCCTATCACCACCCGGAAGTAAAACGCGCAGAGGTAGAACTGGACATCCAACGGATGTTGGACATGGACATTATTGATGAGAGTCATAGTCCATGGTCTAGTCCTATCATGCTCGTTTCCAAGCCAGATGGCTCCTGGAGATTTGGTAACAACTTTAGACGTCTTAACCAGGTCTCCAAATTTGATGCCTACCCGAAGCCCAGGGTAGATGACCTCATTGAATGATTGGGTACGGCTTGATATTTGACTACCCTTGACTAATTTAACAAAGAAAGGGGCTCTTTTATATGTGGTATGGAACGATAAAGCAGAATGAGCATTCAGTGACCTAAAGAAGGCCCTAACCTTGGCACCAATATTAAAAACCCCTGACTTTTCTCTGCCCTTTATTCTCCAGACCAATGCTTTGGACACAGGCCTGGGCTCCGTGTTGAGCCAAAGCGTCGATGGTGTCGAGCACCCCGTAATGTACCTGAGCCGGAAACTGCTGGACCGGGAGACCAGGTATGCGGCAGTGGAGAGGGAAGCCTTGGCCATTAAGTGGGCTGTGACTCATCTGAGGTATTACCTGTTGGGTCGCGAGTTCACTCTGGTGACTGACCATGCTGCCCTCCAGTGGATGTCACTTCATAAGGAGTTGAACCCCCGAGTCACCAGGTGGTTTTTTGACCTACAGCCATACAAGTTCACTGTCACTTATTGTCGGGGCAACCTTCAGGCCAATGCCGATGCCCTCTCTCGGGTTCACGACCTCTCGGTTCGGTCATCCCGACCTGATGGGTCTGGGCTGGGGGTGGGGGTCGTGTCACGCACATGCGAGTAGGGGGCCACGGACAGATCTAAACGGTATCGTAAACTCTTTTACAATGGATTCCTAATTGTTTTTTAAAGTGCACTTCAACATCTCAAATTCACTTGTTTTCCTCATTGAAACCCTTTGGGCTAAACTGAAGTTGAGTGTTACTCAATAATTCTTAACTTCTATGTGTAGAAACCACTTGTATCACATGTGAAATGTAGATTTCTAACAGAAATGTGCTTCTTTTGAACAGTTTCCTTGTTGTAAACAAGCAATTACAATTGTTATCTATTGAAGTGCTTTTCTGCTCTTGAACGTGCTATTGTGAATTCAAGTTTCATTCAACTATATCTCAGTGCCACATGAAAATACTGTTCTAAAAACAGTTCTAAATGATGAAATCCATATTTCCAAAATTGGTAAGAACTGTTTGGATGGTTTCCAAAGTGTTTTCAGAAGTGCATTTCAACATCTGAAATTCACTTGTTGTCCTCTTTGAAACACTTTGGGCTGAACTGAAGCTGAGAGTTAATCAAGGTTCATTAATTTCTATGTGTTGAAACCACATGTATCACATGTAAAATGGAGGATTCTAACAGAAATGTACTGTTTTGAACAGTTACCTTGTTGTAAACAAGCAATTACACTTTTTATGTACTGAAGTGCTTCTCTGCACTTGAAACACGCTATTGTGAATTGAAGTTACATTCAACTATAACTAAGTGCCCCATCAAAATACTGTTGTAAAAACATTTCTAAATGATGAAATCCATAGTTCCCTAATGGGTAAGAACTGTTTGGATGATTCCGAAGTGTTTTACAAAGTGCACTTCAAAATCTCAAATGTACTTGTATTCCCCTTTGAAACGCATTGGGCCAAACTGAAGTTGAGTGTCACTCAATGTTCCTTAACGTCTATGTGTTGAAACTACAGTACTTGTATCCCATGTGAAATGTAGGATTCTAACAGAAATGTACTGTTTTGAACAGTTTCCTTGTTGTAATCAAGCTCTAACACTTGTTATCTACTGAAAGTTCTTTTCAGCTCTTGAAATGCGCTATTGTGAGTTCAAGTTGCCTTCAACTGTCACTCAGTGCCAAGTTAAAATACTGTTGTAAAAACAGTTCTAAATGATGAAATCCTCAGTTTCCTAATAGGTAAGAACTCTTTGGATGGTTTCCTAAGTGTTTTTCAAAGTTCACTTCAACATCTCAAATTCACTTGTTTTCCCCTTTGAAACAAATTGGGCTAAACTGAAGTTGAGTGTTACTTAGTAAATTTTAACTTCTATGTGTTGAAACCACTTGTATCACATGTGAGAGGGAGGATTCTTACAGAAATGTACAGTTTTGAACAGTTTCCTTGTTGTAAAGAAGCTGTAACTCTTGTTATCTACAGAAAGTGCTTTTCAGCTCTAGAAACTCGCTATTGTGAATTCAAGTTACCTTCAAGTATAACTCAGTGCCAAGTCACAATACTGTTGTAAATTAAGTTCTAAATGACGAAATCCTCAGTTCCCTAAAGGTTAAGAACTGTTTGGATGGTTTCCTAAGTGTTTTCAAAGTGCACCTCAACATCTCAAATTCACTAGATTTCCACATTGAATCGCATTGGGCTAAACTGAAGTTGAGTGTAAAGTAATGATCCTTAACTTCTATGTGTTGAAACCACTTGTATCACACATGAAATGGAGGATTCTAATAGAAACGTACTGTTTTGAAATGTTTCCTTCTGTTAAACAACCTAAAAGAGGTTATTTACTGAAAGTGCATTTAAGCTCTTGAAACGCGCTATTGGGAATTCAAGTTACCTACAACTAAGTGCCAAGTCAAAATACCATTTTAAAGGCAGTTCTATATGATGAAATCCTTGGTTCCCTAATGGGAAAGAACTGTTTGGATTGTTTTTCAAAGTGTTTTTCAAAGTGTACTTAAACATATCAAATTCACTTGTTTTCCCCATTAAAACGCTTTGGGCTAAAGTGAAGTTGAGTGTAAATCGATAATCCTTATCTTCCCGTGTTGAAACCACTTGTATCACACGTGAAATGGAGGATTTCAACAGAAATGTACTGTTTTGAACAGTTTCCTTGTGGTAAACAAGCAGTAACTCTTGTTATCTACTGAACGTGCTTTTCAGCTCTTGAAACGCGCTATTGTGAATTCATGTTACCTTCAACTATAACTCAGTGCCCCGTCAAAATACTGTTGTAAAAACAGTTCTAAATTATGTAAGTCTCTGTTCCCTAATGGGTAAGAACTGTTAGCATGGTTTCCTACACCTCAACATCTCAATTTCACTTTTTTCCCACTAAAACTCATTGGGCTAAACGTAAGTTGAGTGTAACTCAATGATCCTTAACTTCTATGTGTTGAAACCAATTGTATCACACGTGAAATGGAGGATTCTAACAGAAATGTACTGTTTTGAACAACTTCCAGTTTATCTACTGAAAGTGCTTTTCAGCTCTTGAAACGTGCTATTGTGAATTCAAGTTACCTTCAACTATAACTCCATGCCAAGCTAAAATTCTGTTGTCAAAACAGTTCTAAATGATGAAATCATCAGTTCCCTAATGGGTAAGAACTGTTTGGACTGTTTCCAACATTGGGTTAAAATGAACTTGACTTAAATTGAACCCAACGATAGGTTTGTGGCTGTTTTGGGTCAGCAGCAGGATAAGACTATATAGTGCTATTATGCATTGCATACATGTTTAGATTTAACTGTTAATTCTATTTCAGAGGCGGAGCCATCCTAGAAGTTTTTAAGTGATAAGTGCTGTGATAGTAGAAACTATATTACGGAGTCTGGAACGGCCTACAAGACACAGGGGATGATGCGTTTGGTTTTATTTTGAAGCCAGTCATGCCTGCTTTAAATCGAATGCAAAGATAGAAACAGCCACAAAAATATCTTTGGGTTTGATTTAAAGCAGGTATGACTGGCTTGAAAACAAAACCAAACACATCATCCCCGGTGTTTTGTGGGCCGTTCTAGACTCCCCAATAAAGCAATGAACACTTGTGTTTCTACTTTCAAAGCTCTTATCAGTTAAACACTTCTAGGATGGCTCCGCTTTTGAAATCGAATTGACAGTTAAATCTAAACATTTATTTGAAAGGAGACAGGTTCCTGAACAGCTGGAATGGGTTAATTTAGCACTGGGTTCTGGCAGTTTAGAGCAAAGGCGGCTATTAATGCTTAAATTCAGTACAGCATGTGACGGGAGTGCAATGCATAATAGCCCTTATATAGTCTCATACTGCTGGTGATCCGAAACAGCCACACACCTATCTTTGGTTTGATTTAAAGCAGATCTGACTGGCTTCAAAATAAAGACAAGTGCATCATCCCCGGTGTTTTGTAGGCCGTTCAGGACTCCACAATAAAGCAATGGTCACTCGCGTTTGTACTATCAGAACACTTATCCCTTAAACAATTCTAGGATGTCTCCGCCTGTGAAATCGAATTAACAGTTAATTCTAAACATTTCTTTGAAAGGAGATGGTTCCTCAACACCTGGAATGGGTTTGGTTAGCTCTGGGTTCTGGCAGTTTAGGGCAAAGGCGGCTATTAATGCTTAAATTCAGTACAGCATGTGACGGGAGTGCAATGCATAATAGCCCTTATATAGTCACATCCTGCTGGTGATCCGAAACAGCCACAAACATATCTTTGGGTTCGATTTAAAGCAGACATGAGTGGCTTTAAAATAAAGCCAAGCGCATCATCCCCGGTGTTTTGTAGTCCGTTCAGGACTCCGCAGTAAAGCAATGGACACCCACATTTCTACTCTCACAACACTTATGCCTTAAACACTTCTAGGATGGCTCTGCCTCTGAAATCGAAGTAACAGTTAAATATAAACATTTATTTGAAAGTAGATGGGTTCCTCTATAGCTGGAATGGGTTTGTTTAGCTCTGGGTTCTGGCAGTTTAGAGTAAACACGGCTATTAATGCTTAAACCAGAACCTCAAGTGACTGGAGTGCAATGCATAGTAGCCGTTATATAGTCTCATACTGCTGCTGAACCGAGACAGCCACAAACCTAACTTTGGGTTTGATTTAAAGCAGGCATGACTGGCTTCAAAATAAAACCAAACAAGTAGTTTCAACACAAAGAAGTTAAGGATCATTGAGTAATACTTAGATTCATTATAGCCCATTGTGTTTCAAATGGGAAAACAAGTGAATTTGAGATGTTGAAGTGCACTTTGAAAAACACATAGGAAACCATCCAAACAGTTCTTACCCATTATGGAACTGAGGATTTCATCATTTAAAACTGTTTATACAACAGTATTTTGATGGGCAACTGAGTTATAGTTGAATGTAAATTCAATTAACAACTGCGCGTTTCAAGTGCTGAAAAGCACTTTCAGTAGATAACAAGTGTTACAGCTTGTTTACCACAAGTAAATTTTTCAAAACAGTAAATATCTGTTAGAATCCACTAAATCACATGTGATAGAAGAAGTTTCAACACAAAGAAGATAAAGATCATTGAGTAAAACAGAGCTTCATTTTAGCCCAATGCATTTCAAACGGGAAAACAAATGAATTTGAGATGTTGAAGAGAACTTTGAAAAACACTTAGGAAACCATCCAAACAGTTCTTACCCATTAGGAAACTAGGTATTTCATCATTTAGAACTGTTTTTACAACAGTATTTTGAGTGGCCACTGAATTAGAGTTGAAGGTAACCCGAATTCACAATAGCGCGTTTCAAGAGATGAAAATAACTTTGTGTACATGTGTGACGGTTTCTAAATCTCAAGGAAAATGTTCAAAACAGTCCATATCTGTAAAAGACACCATTACATATGTGATACAAGTGATTTCAGCACATAAGAGTTAAGTCTCATTCAGTTCCACACGAGCGTTTCAAGGACTAAATATCACTTTGTGTACACGTGTGACGACTTGCAAACTACAAGGAAACTGTTCAAAACAATCCATTTCTGTAAAAATATCCGTTCCACATGTGATACAAATGTTTTCAGCACATAGAAGTTTATACTTATTGATTTCCACTCAACTTCAGTTTTTGCCCAAAGCAAGTCAATTTAGATTTCAAAAAGTGAGTTTGAGATGTTGAAGTGCACTTTAAAAAACACTTGGGAAACCAGTCAAACATTTCTTAACAATAAGGGAAGTGGGGATTTAATCATTTAGAACTGTTTTTACCACATTATTTTGAGTGGCCACTGAATTAAAGTTGAAGATAACCTGAATTCACAATCGGGTGTTTCAAGAGCTGAAAATCACTTTGTGTACATATGTTAAGTCTTCGAAACCACAAGGAATCTGTTCAAAGCAGTCCATTTCTGTAAAAAACTCCAATCCACATGTGATACAAGTGGTTTCACACATAGCAGTTAAGACTCATTGAGTTTCACTCAACTTCAGTTTTTACAAAATGAAAGTCAAAGGGTATATGAAAAAGAGAGAGTGAGATGTTAAAG